>NW_017675718.1:53244-56059 GCF_001879085.1 Nicotiana attenuata
ACCCTTTAAGGCAAAGGTCCTTCACAAAAAAGAAGAAGAGTTCAACCTTGATCGAAGGACGACGGGTTCCTATTTCGATAAGTTCGAAATAACACCCTTTAAGGCCAGGGGCCTTCGCCAAAAAGAAGAAGAGTTCGACCTCGATCAAACGACGACGGGTTCCTATTTCTATAGGTTCTAAATAACACCCTTTAAGGCCAAGGGCCTTCGCCAAAAAGAAGAAGAGCTCGGCCACGATCCAACGACGACGGGTTCCTATTTTGATAAGTTCGAAATAACACCCTTTAAGGCCAAGGGCCTTCGCCAAAAAGAAGAAGAGTTCAACCTTGATCGAAGGACGACGGGTTCCTATTTCGATAAGTTCGAAATAACACCCTTTAAGGCCAGGGGCCTTCGCCAAAAAGAAGAAGAGTTCGACCTCGATCGAACGACGACGGGTTCCTATTTCTATAGGTTCTAAATAACACCCTTTAAGGCCAAGGGCCTTCGCCAAAAAGAAGAAGAGCTCGGCCACGATCCAACGACGACGGGTTCCTATTTTGATAAGTTCGAAATAACACCCTTTAAGGCCAAGGGCCTTCGCCAAAAAGAAGAAGAATTCGACCTCGATCGAACGACGACGGGTTCCTATTTCGTTAAGTTCGAAATAACACCCTTTAAGGCCAAGGGCCTTCGCCAAAAAAAAGAAGAGTTCAACCTCGATCGAAGGACGACGGGTTCCTATTTCGATAAGTTCGAAATAACACCCTTTAAGGCCAAGGGCCTTCACCAAAAAGAAGAAGACTTCGACCTCGATCGAACGACGACGGGTTCCTATTTCTATAGGTTCGAAATAACACCCTTTAAGGCCAAGGGCCTTCGCCAAAAAGAAGAAGAGCTCAGCCACCATCCAACGACGACGGGTTCCTATTTCGATAAGTTCGAAATAACACCCTTTAAGGCCAAGGGCCTTCGCCAAAAAGAAGAAGAGTTCGACCTCGATCGAACGACGACGGGTTCCTATTTCGATAAGTTCGAAATAAGACCCTTTAAGGCCAAGGGCCTTCGCCAAAAAAAAGAAGAGTTCAACCTCGATCGAAGGACGACGGGTTCCTATTTCGATAAGTTCGAAATAACACCCTTTAAGGCCAGGGGCCTTCGCCAAAAAGAAGAAGAGTTCGACCTCGATCAAACGACGACGGGTTCCTATTTCTATAGGTTCTAAATAACACCCTTTAAGGCCAAGGGCCTTCGCCAAAAAGAAGAAGAGCTCGGCCACGATCCAACGACGACGGGTTCCTATTTTGATAAGTTCGAAATAACACCCTTTATGGCCAAGGGCCTTCGCCAAAAAGAAGAAGAGCTCGGCCACGATCCAACGACGACGGGTTCCTATTTTGATAAGTTCGAAATAACACCCTTTAAGGCCAAGGGCCTTCGCCAAAAAGAAGAGGAGTTCGACCTCGATCGAACGACGACGGGTTCCTATTTCGTTAAGTTCGAAATAACACCCTTTAAGGCCAAGGGCCTTCGCCAAAAAGAAGAAGAGTTCAACCTCGATCGAACGACGACGGGTTCCTATTTCGATAAGTTCGAAATAACACCCTTTAAGGCCAAGGGCCTTCGCTAAAAAGAAGAAGAGTTCGACCTCGATCGAACGACGACGGGTTCCTATTTCGATAAGTTCGAAATAACACCTTTTAAGGCCAAGCGCCTTCGCTAAAAAGAAGAAGAGTTGGGCCTCGACCGAAGGACGACGGGTTCATATTTCGATAAGTTTTAAATAACACCTTGTAAAGCCAAGGGTCTTCGCCAAAACGAAGAAGAGTTCGACCTCGATCGAACGACGACTGGTTCCTATTTCGATAGGTTCGAAATAACACCCTTTAAGGCCAAGGGCTTTCGCCAATAAGAAGAAGAGTTCGACCTCGATCGAACGACTACGGGTTCCTATTTTGATAAGTTCGAAATGACACCCTTTAAGGCCAAGGGTCTTCGCCAAAAAAAAAGAAGAGTTCGACCTTGATCGAATGACGACGGGTTCCTATTTCGATAAGTTCGAAATAACACCCTTTAAGGCCAAGGGCCTTCGCCAAAAAGAAGAAGAGTTCGACCTCGATCAAACGACGACGGGTTCCTATTTCTATAGGTTCGAAATAACACCCTTTAAGGCCAAGGGCCTTCGCCAAAAAGAAGAAGAGTTCGGCCACGATCGAACGACGACGGGTTCCTATTTCGATAAGTTCGAAATAACACCCTTTAAGGCCAGGGGCCTTCGCCAAAAAGAAGAAGAGTTCGACCTCGATCAAACGACGACGGGTTCCTATTTCTATAGGTTCTAAATAACACCCTTTAAGGCCAAGGGCCTTCGCCAAAAAGAAGAAGAGCTCGGCCACGATCCAACGACGACGGGTTCCTATTTTGATAAGTTTGAAATAACACCCTTTAAGGCCAAGGGCCTTCGCCAAAAAGAACAAGAGTTCGACCTCGATCGAACGACGACGGGTTCCTATTTTGATACGTTCGAAATAACACCCTTTAAGGCCAAGGTCCTTCGCCCAAAAGAAGAAGAGTTCGACCTCGATCGAATGACGACGGGTTCCTATTTCGATAAGTTGGAAATAACACCTTTTAAAGCCAAGGGCCTTCGCCAAAAAGAAGAAGAGTTCGACCTCGGTCGAATGACGACGGGTTCCTATTTCTATAGGTTCGAAATAACACCCTTTAAGGCCAAGGGCCTTCGCCAAAAAGAAGAAGAGCTCGGCCTCGATCCAACGACGATAGGTTCCTATTTCGATAAGTTCAAAATAACACCCTTTAAGGCCAAGGGCCTTCG
>NW_017675718.1:59586-61250 GCF_001879085.1 Nicotiana attenuata
AGGGCAGCTATTCGTCCTGTTAGACTTTGCACGACCTTCACACTATCCACGACCGTGATATCCTCGATGGCCTTGATCTTATCGGGGTTAATTTTGATACCCGGATTCGGCACCATGAAGCCGAGGAACTTACCCGAGCTAACTCCGAAGGCATATTTCTCCGGGTTAAGCTTCATGTTGTACTTTCTCAAAATTTTGAATGTTTCCTGCAAATGAGTCAAATGGTCCTCTGCACGCAGGGACTTAACCAACATATCATCAATGTAAACTTCCATTGTTTTACCTATTTGTTCTTCGAACATTTTGTTGACTAGGCGTTGATATGTAGCTCCCGCATTTTTAGCCCGAAAGGCATTACGTTGTAACAATAAGTTCCAAATTTAGTAATAAACGAAGTCTTTTCCTAGTTCTTCGGGTTCATCTAAATCTGATTGTACCCGGAGTAGGCGTCGAGAAAAGTTAGGATCTCATGGTCGGCCGTGGCATCAATCATACAATCGATGTTGGGTAGTGGGAAAAAATCTTTCGGACATGCTTTGTTAAATCCTTATAATCTACGCCCATCCTAAGTTTATTTCCTTTTTTAGGCACTACAACTACGTTGGCTAACCATTCAGGGTATTTTACCTCCCAAATGGACCCTATTTTAAGAAGTTTGGTTACCTCGTCCTTTATGAACGCATGTTTCACCTCGGACTGGGGCCTCCTTTTTAGCTTTACCGGTTTGAACCTGGGGCTGATGCTTAGCCGGTGTGTTGTGATTTCCGGTGGAATCCCTGTCATATCTAAATGGGACCAAGCAAAGCAATCCATATTATCAATAAGAAATTGAATGAGTTTTTTCCTGAGTTCGGGGGTTAATCTCGTTTCCAGGTATACCTTTCTCTCGGGCATGTATTCGATCAGTATGACCTGCTCCAGTTCCTCGACAGTTGATTTGGTTGCATCGAACTCTTCGGGAACGATGAAGGTTCGAGGGGTAAGGAAATCCTCTTCTTCGTCTTCGATTACCTGTTGCTCCGATTCTGTCGAGGCTGGGGGCGGTGATTGCTATTTAGCCGCCTGCTTACCTTTGGTGCTCGATTTCTCCGAGGTCGAAGGCTCTGGTATCGGCACCACCTCCTCGACTACAAACATCTCCTTTGCAGCATGTTGCTCCCCATAAACTGTTTTCACTCCCTCCTCTGTTGGGAACTTCATCATCTGGTGAAGAGTTGAAGGTACTGCCCTCATATTGTGTATCCATGGTCTCCCGAGGAGTGCATTATACATCATGTCGCTTCGAAGACATGGAATTTCGTGTCCTGTATGGTTTCGGCTACGTTTACCGGTAGGATTATCTCCCCCTTTATTTTTTATTTCGATAAGTTGGAAATAACACCCTTTAAAGACAAGGGCTTTCACCAAAAAGAAGAAGAGTTCGACCTCGATCGAACGACGACAGGTTCCTATTTCTTTAGGTTCGAAATAACACCCTTTAAGGCCAAGGGCCTTCGCCAAAAAGAAGAAGAGTTCGACCTCGATCGAACGACGACGGGTTCCTATTTCGTTAAGTTCGAAATAACACCCTTTAAGGCCAAGGGCCTTCGTTAAAAAGAAGAAGAGTTCGACCTCGATCGAACGACGACGGGTTCCTATTTCGATAAGTTCGAAATAACACCCTT
>NW_017675719.1:0-53878 GCF_001879085.1 Nicotiana attenuata
GATTAAGGGTAAAAATAAGGTAGGTAAATTAATTACATCGTGGATCCCTGTAATTACGCCTTAATGGCCTGAAGTGGTTGAGAAAATCACGTTTGGGCGAGATATCCGGCGACGCTTGGTTATCCGTTACGAGTCCGGCTTCCGACCTTGTGTGTTTCTCCATCCGGTGGTGACTCATATCGAGCTCTGCAACGGTCTCGAAATGACTCGACCTCGGTTGTTGACGTGGCCGTCGTTCTACCTTGCATCCAGGTCGGGTTCGATGGCCCCGACTTGCCCCGGACCGGACCCAACCCGGTCGGGCTCAAGCAAAAAAGGGTATCACCCAATACAATGCATTGAGAAATATGAGTTTATGAGTTAATTATTAATGGGTATTATATTCCTTCACCATCAAAAATTATTTTTCTACCTACATTTTGGTTGCAAATCCCCCTGACTTTTAGGTAAGTCCTCTTTTAAATAGCTTCTATTACTCCATTGAAAATTTCTCCTTCATCAACATGAGCTCCCAATTAGATTAATTTTCTTTTGTTTGTTTAACTATATTTGTATTTTTGAAGTCAAGTTTACACAGTAGTCACACATCTCTCAAAATTTATATTGTAATTGATAATCTAAAAAAGTTCTTTTCCAATTTTGTCCTAACTAAACTCTAAATTATCTTTTAAGTTCCAGTTTGGGACAATTCTGTTTCTTTAATATATTCATTCATTGACTGTCCAGCTGATTGATAAATAATGAGGTAAAAAATATTCAACAATACGATGATGAAAAGTGACATTTATACAAATTTGGAAAAAAAAAAATATGACAACCTTGATAATTTTTATGATAAACCTAGACCACTCCTTAGACTTAATAGACTATTTATATTTAAAAAGAAACTCAAAAGATAACTTTTAATTTATATTTAATTCTTAGATATATGTAGAAGGAATAACAATTTTCACCATTGAATTGTTGCCGAATTATATAATACAAATATTTTTATGAGGTCACATTTTATGCACTAACGAAGCAAACAAGAAATTTATATAATCATATCACTAATGTAATTCACATAAATATTTAAGGCACATTATTTGTCACTTTAAGAATAATAAATAAAAAACAATATACTAATATTAATTTGTGCTAACTGTGTAAATTTTTTGCAAAATAGTTGTATGATTTAATCCTTATTCTTATTGTGGGTCCTTTAATAGAATACTACTATTCTAGACTAATTTATTCTAAGTTTGTTATATCCCAAATTTGACCAAAGTAAAGACTTAAATTCAAAGCTATAAAAGCTTAACACCCACGTGTCCCTTGTAAGTATTAATTACAAGAAAACACTCATTAGCTAATTTAAATTTTAAATAAACTAATCCAAAAGTACAGCTACCCACCTTTCCCTTTCTTGACAGCTAAGTATGATTAATTATTAATCATCCTAAAGATTTTATTCAAAAATATTAAATCTCTAAACAAATTACATAAAAAACATGAAAGACAATGTCTCTGCTTTACGAGGCTGAGAGTGAGAGGTATATTATCCACGTGTCAGCTTCTCTGTCTCCACAAACTACCTTGACACGTGTCGTGTTCTCTCTGATTTGTTTATTTGATAACACGTGTCCACAAAATTAAAAAACTTTTTTCTCTCTCTAACATTTTTAGTAGTTCTAGTGTTGTACTCCTTACTATAGCCCTTGTGTACCCTACTAGCTGCAACTTGCAAGGCCCCCACTCCCCCTCCTAATTGTGATGTGTCAGATTTATAGCTTGTTTGGTCGTGCTTTTAAAATCAGTTTATTTTGAAAAGTATTTTTGGTGAGAATTAATTTGTGTTATTAATTAATTAAAAATTATTTTTGAGCAACAATTAGTATTTCATCAAATTTTTAAAAAGTGCTTTCAAGTGTTTGACTAATCAATTTAAAAAATACTTAAAGTGCTCATATCTTTCGCTTCGGTTTGATTGATAACTTGTTGTTGTTACTACTTGTTGCCACTGCTTCTGTGCATTTTCTCTTTAGCCGAGGGTCTATCGAAAAGACCCTCTGCTCTCCTAAGATAGACGTGAAATATGCATACATATTACCTTCCCAGATCCCACCTATGAGAATTCACTAGATTTGTTATTGTTGTTCTATTTTTTTTTTCAAAACGCTTTTGAGGAGAAATTATTTTTTTCTATTTCTGTAAAATTGCTCGTGTTTAACCCCTTCAAAGGCTCTTTTTTTTTTAAATTCTAAAAGCTTGGCAAAAAATCTTAACGTTGGAAAAAAAATTGATAAAAAAGTACTTTTGACCGTAAAGAAACATGGACAAACAAGCTATTACTCATTGAATGTGATAAATACATTGTTTATCATACTTAGGGGTCGTTTGGTTTGAAGACATTTTTTGCTGGGATTACTTATGTTAAAATTAGTTATCATAATATTATTTTTTATTGATTGTTTGGTATGTTATATTAATCCTAGAATTGTCAATTTAATTTTATCCTGAGATTTATCCTCTGACAAGTATAAATTATTTCCAAAATTAATAACCAAATAAAAAATAAAGCGATACTAAATTTTTATGCCAAAATTATTTTTACTTATACATCATACCAGACCACGCCTTAAACGGTTATTATTAAGTTGAGAGTTCAGACTATATAAAGACTTTTTAGATTACAAGATTATATACATACATACAAACATGATTGGCTCAAATAGTGAGGGTGTAAGTGTGAATCACCACATTTAAACATCTTTCTCTGGAAACTCTATCGTTAGAGACACCACCAAAAAGGGAGCTATTCACTCAGTCCCACGTGTCTTTCTTTCCTTTCTCTCACTTCTGCCACTTGTCCTTTCCCAATACTTGCTTTTGTCCCCACCCCCCAACGCCCCCCCCCTCCAAAACACAAAGGGCATTTTTGTCTTTACATCTCCCTACCCCACTACCCCCCTCCTCTTTTTTTCCTTTCATTTTCCTTCGAGTCTCCTCCCCCCCCCCCCCACCCCCTTACCTGTTTCTATCTTTCTGAGTCTTGTTTGATTTATTATTTCATTGTATTCTTACACTCTACCCCTTCCGTAGCTCTTTGCTTCTCATGTTTTCTTGATTTTGCGGTCACCCTTTTGCCGGAACACAACATTTTCTCACCAAGATTACATTTTTATCCATTTTTTCTCTTTTTCTTTTTGTGTATCGATAGTCTTTTGGTGGATTTTCCTGCCACCCTTTTGCTTTCTCCGGGAAAAACTCCGGCCATATTTACTTTTTTTCCCAGTTGGGATTTGGGTCTAAAGACTTAATCTTGGAGCTTATTTAAGGTAATATGCAGTTAAAGATTAGATTTTTCCATCTGGGGTTGGTTAAATTAGATCATGGAAGTGTTAAACATGCATGTACATGTGGAAATAGTTAAGTTTAAGAGGTTTAGTGTGGTATTGTTGATAATATATTTGGTGGATAATTTATGGTTTGCCATGGGAGATAATACAGATGAGAAAAAGAAAAGTTGTAGAGTACTGGAAATGGAGAAGTTTTCTATGGAAAGTAGTAAATTTTCAAGGGACTTATTGCAAAGATTTATGGGGAGTAGTAGTTCAAGAGCAAAGGAGGAGGATGAGGAAAATGATGAGGGAGAATTAGAGTTGAATCTTGGATTATCATTAGGAGGTAGATTTGGTGTGGACAAATCTTGTAATAATAAGTTGATAAGGTCTAGTTCTGTAGCTGCTTGTTTGCCTATAGTTAGAGATGATGATGCTTTAGCACCATCACCTCCAGTTTCTTATCCAGCTAGTTTAGTGAGAACTTCTTCTTTGCCTGTGGAGACTGAGGAAGAATGGAGGAAAAGGAAAGAGTTGCAGACTTTGAGAAGAATGGAAGCTAAGAGGAGAAGATCAGAGAAGCAGAGGAATTTAAGGAGTGGTGATAAAGAAAGTGGTGGAGGAAGTGTGGAAGATGTAAAGAGGGAAATTGAGGTGAATTTGAGAGGTAAATTGGAGAAAGAACAGTACTTGGCGACAGCGAAAAAGTTTGGTTTATCGGTATCTCCAACGTTGGCTGCAGTTGCTAGACAAGGTAATTTGGGAGGAGGTGGAATGGATTTGGCAATGGAAAAAGGTAAAGGAAGTTATTCTGGTAGTAAAAAGCAAGGACAAGGGCAATTGGGATCACAAGGTTCTGTGGAATCCCAAGGTGGTGGTGGTAGTTCTTCAAGTATGTCTGAATTGGAAAGTAAACCTCCACAAGGTACAACATTTCCCTTTATTTTATGTTAGCATTCATTGTTTATGTGAAGTGGAGCTTGGAGCAACGGTAAAGTTGTCTCTGTGTGACCAATAGGTCACGGGTTCGAGCCGTGGAATCGGCCGCTAATGCTTGCATCGGGTAGGTTGTCTAGATCACACTTATTGGGGTGCGGCCTTTCCCCGGCACCGGGCTGCCCTTTTTTTTTTACTCATTGTTTATGTAACTTCTTTATTGATTCAATTCTTGAGACTTGATAGCCAGTTGAATTGGAGAATTGTAGTACTGAATGATTTTACTTTGGGTTTGAATATTTGATTGTTGTGTTGGTAGTCTTATCTTTTGGGTATGGTGTGGTTATCACATGTTGCAATGAGGATGTTTTAAAACATGCTATGTAACATTGCTCATAAATGATTACTGCGGAGTTATCCATTGCCAGAAATGTGGCATTTGCTTTTATGAGCTGTTCAATTAAATCCCAATACATTTAGTCAATACTTGCTGATGGAGGTCCCCTCACTTTCAGTGTTTGCTAGTTTCTTTGGTACTTGTTCATGTCTTCTGTCTTATTGCCATTTACCACATTCTTGATTCTTTTCAAAGCCCACTGGACCACACCTTAGCGTGTGGCCTAGCAGTCAGTGAAGTAGGTGAAAACCATAGGAGTCCAGGATTCCCAACAGACAATTATCGGTATTTCTGCTGGTGGAGGTAGGAATAGTCAAAGTGCGCCCAAGCTAACTCGGACATCACCCCCCCCCCCCCACACACACACACACAACAAAAAAAAAAAACGAAAACCCATCCAACCATCCCTTTTCGCCCCTCAAGGGATCAACAGTAGTTCCCTTTCCCTCTTGGTGACTCATACCTCTAACCCAATGGTTGGAGGTGAAGGTGTTCTATCACTAAGAAAACCCTCCCTTGTCACCATATTCGTGGTTTAAAATTGTGGTATAGCGCTTCCTTCTACTTTCGGCACCTCGAGAATGTTATGCTATATCGACTGTTTGGACTTTGGAGATACTTTCTGATTGTCACTGTCAAGTGTTGTACTTATGCCGGGTGTTTAATAAGGTTATCTAGGTGCCTTTGGGAACTTTCTTTGTTGCCATATGCGCAGAAGTCACAAAATTTGCCGGAAGAAATGCAGGAGATAAGAAGATACAGGAAAATGCATATGATAAGAATTGCAGGTGCAGTTCTTTGAGCAAAAGGTTCTGTGATGTAAAATACCTTCTTAATCTTCAGTTGCTTGCTTTGATGTGAACTCCAGTAGGTTAGAACCCTAGGGAGCGTCTGCTACTGCTGATTTGACTATATGATTTTCTTTTTCGTAGTATTATATCAACCAAGTCTGATACCCTTTCCGCAGAAACTAGAGATTCATATCTTTTCCATGAAATGATTAACCAGAGCTCACTACTTCCAATTAAACAGCAAGGAGAAAGATGGACCGTTATTATTTGTAGACTTGGGAAACCAAACTAGATCATTTATTCGCGGGGTACTTTGCACAGTAAAATAGAAAGCATTCATTCTTTTATTGGCTGATAAAATAAAAGAGGCCTTGTGATACATGCCGCTATGTTTGTATAATGCCAACTTCCAGTCTACTCTCGAAAATCTTGACAACTTATATCTACCTACTTGAGAGTACTCTAGTCTCGATTAAACTAACAGATCTCTCTAGATGGTTCAATTTCCTTCTCACCCAAGGGAGTTAGTCATGTGTATTAAAACCTGATGGATTTTACACCTCATGGTTTCAGATGCTTGCCCTATGTGTGCTACTTTTAGATAAGCAACAGTCTTTTCATTTAGTCTTCTTAGTTAGTTACCTATTGGGCAATCAAGATTGTCTCCGGCTCTCTTATTTACCTTTTCGGTTGTGGTCCATGCGATAGAACGGATTAGGGTCCAGGTCAGCTCCTTGGAATCGCTGTGTCGCAATTTTCCGAATATCACATAGATGTAAATTTGACTTGCTAGTTGATGCGTAAGGACCTTTGTTGCTAGATAGGAATATCTGTTGGGGAATTAATAGATCACTATCTTACGTCCTATGACCAAATTTAAATCCTTTTTCACTTGTCCTATTCCTAAATGAAGTTCCACGATATTGCTGAGGAAATTCAATCTTTTTAATAGTTATCTATTGTCATGAAATCAGCAAGTCGATCGAATTAGAATATTGGAATTTATTTCAGCTGCTTAATTCCTGTTATCCTAAGTTTGCTGACCTTAGATGCTTGTACAATAAATGGTTATTTAGTCAAAGAATGTTGAATATGCTATTGACTATTCACTACGCAAGTGGAGTTCATTATTGTCACCAGAGAATATTAGATCGTTTGATCTGGTACTGGTCTGTATTGATTGTTCTATAATCATTCAGTAGTGTCTAATAGTTTTGCATTTTACTGCAATTTATGGTATGTTCATTCGTATGACATTAACTTGTTTTTGGAGCTTACAGAGTAAAGGAAAGAAAAGATGCAGTTTATATATGATATCTGCTTTTCTACCTTTCCTTCCATTTATCATCTCGACCATCTTTCTAGAACCCTGATGAATTCCGGCTACAGGGTCTGGCGAGCTAAGCCCTGCCAGTATCCACTCATTACAAGGAGGAGGGAGTCAAGACGTTGGTTCGTCCGGGTCAAAAATGAGAGAGATTGTAAACAGGCTGTCGGGAGGTGATATGGACAGTAGTCCATCTAAGAGGCTCGATGCAGCAAAACGTCAGGCAAAGGAAACCGGAGCAAACGCATTGGGAGATATGCCATGCGTTTTCACAAAAGGAGATGGTCCTAATGGTAGAAGAGTAGACGGCATATTATACAAGTACGGGAAAGGGGAGGAGGTAAGAATTATGTGCGTATGTCACGGTAGTTTTCACTCACCAGCCGAGTTTGTTAAGCACGCTGGAGGTACCGACGTTGCTCACCCTCTCAAGCATATTGTTGTAAACCCCAGTGCTTCTCCCCTCCTGTGACTGATACCACAGAGTTTCGGAGGAAGAGGATATCGCAGAATACTACATGCGAACTAGTAAGAACTTTTTCATTTTCATTTTTGCTTTTTCTATTCCTCTTTTTAAGAGTGAGATATATGTATCGAGTCGCGCACATGTTAGAGGGATGATGGTCTAAAGAAAAAGTTTTGTTTGTACATTTACGGATTCTTTTAGGAAATTCAGAGGAATGAATCTTGAAAGATATCATGGTCTTATCTAATCTGGACCCTTTAGATCCTTACTATAGTTTGGTTTATATACATCATATCCTAGAGTGCTACATGGTTTCTGTATATTGAAAAAGTCTAAAAAGGCAGTCCGGCGCACTAAGCTCCCGCTATGCGCGGGGTCCGGGAAGGGCTGGACCACAAGGATCTATTGTATGTAGTCTTACCCTGGATTTCTGCAAGAGGTGGTTTCCACGGGTTTTGATTTGTTATAATCTCGAGACTCATTTTAAATGAGTAGTGTTTAGAGGCTTTAAGTTCAGGGGACCATATTGAATGATTGAATCATTCTGATGTTGGGGTAAAGGAGAAGTGTTTGTTGGGTGCAATTATAGATGGTCCTTTAATGCGTTCATTACATGGACTAGGAACATGCGGTTCAATTCAGATTTTGTTTTTGTTCTTTTAAATAATGATAGTGGGATTATACACTACATAGTAAAACGTGTCTTTTAAGAAGTGTAATTCACACAATAAATAATCTTGATTTGTCTAATGTTGGCCCTGTCTAATCTTGGTTGGCCAAAATACAAAATTGACCGGTTTGTCGAAACTATATATATATAGGGGTAAGATCTACGTGCATGCTACGCTTTTCATACTTCACTTATGAGATTACACTGGATTTGTTGATAATAAAAGTTTCCCTTATTTAACAATTCAAGAATTTAACTCAGCTAATTACGCATTTCAGATGGTATGTTGGCAATGGCCTTCAGTTTAAGTTTTATTGTCACCCATCATAAAAATGAATGCTCGTATATTTGTGGCGTAAAAGAGAAGGAAAAAAAAAAACAGTTTCATATGTCGACATATATTGTAAATATAATATAAAGTAAATAAATGTATATTGGTTCATATCGTATAGGTTTGTAGATGAGGTGATTATGATTACAAGATTGAACATTTATTTATCAAATAACATAAACAGACTCTATGAACAAATGAGATGTTACTTTGGACCTTCTAACAGGGGCGGGTTTACCTGCAAAAATTGGGTGCTCGAGCGCCCATTATCCTCGACTCGAAGTATGTATATATAGATTATTTAAAAAAAAGGATATAATAAAACAGCAAGCACCTAGGTAACAAAGAGCTTAGTGGGTGCTTTAGTTTATGACTAGTGCACTATAAAAGCCAAGGGTGAGGGATCATAACAAAGAGCCTAGTGGGTGCTTTAGTTTATGACTAGTGCACTATAAAAGCCAAGGGTGAGGGATCAATTTGCTTTAGAAAAACCAAGAATCCTTCTAGAACCGCAAATTCACTGATCTTTTTTTAACTAATTGTGTTATCCATCACAGTTTTACGGGTTCTATAATATTAATATCATGGTTTTCTAATTAATATTTTTTCATTGTATTTTAATAGTTGCATACATATATGATGGGATTGATACGTCAAAAAAAAAAGTTAAGCACCCACGAATCTAAAATTCTGGATTCGACACTGCCTTGTAACCCTTAACATAGTTCAGCTTCCTGGATCCGCCACTGCCTTCTAACCCTTAACATAGTTCAGCTTACTTTGGAAGTGGAGTTCGGTGCACAAAAGATCTCACATTCACACAGGGTTGGAGGAACGGCCGCACCCCAAGGGATATCATACAGACAACTTATTCTAGTGCAAATACTAATAACTGCTTTCGCGGTTCGAATCTGTGACCCGTAAATCATACGGAAACAACTTTATCTATAGTTCAGCGTGCTTTAGACTGTATATACTTTGCATGGTCAATATTTATCCAACTGTACCAAGTGCTAAAGCATGGTCCCTATAGATAAATGTCCGTGGTTGTGTTGTAAACTGGAGACTCATTTTAAAGTAGTGTCTAGAGATTTCAGAATTTGGGGACCATTATATAGCCCGAGGTCAAGCAAGATTGGATTTCCTTTTTTAAATTGATTGTGCTGTTGGGGGAGCAAAAGTGTTTGTTGGCTGCACTTATATAGGTGGTCCTTCTAATATATTCATCGTATGGTTCAAGGACACGTGGTTCCTGTAAGAGACAAAAAGTTATTCGAATTCCAAAATAATAACGGTATCACATAAAATAAAAGTTTATGTAACAAAGGGAAAAAACACAAATAATAATAATATCACATAAAAATGGAAGTTTATGTAACCGAGGAAATACAAATACAAACAGTGTGAACGGCAAAATATCAGATAATACATTCTCACGCTATTTCTCCAACTCATGGTCGTCCCACCTACTGTGGAGATAGAATTTTCATTAAGGGACAACATTCGATAACAATAATAATATACCCAGTGAAATATTTCGAGTGGGGTTTGGGGAGGGTAGTGTGTACGCAGACCTTACCCTACCTTGTGAAGGTAGAGGCTATTTCCGATAAACAAAAGAAATATAATAGTGACTGTATTGGGGAAAATCAATATTACACTTGGAATTAATTATGTGGCTGACGTAGCAAAACACGTGGATCATTTGAAAAGTGACAGCTGGAGAAGAGTACTTTAAGAGATGCGAATCTTAATAGGTACGAGCAAGGCATCTAAGAGACAAGAAGAAACGGTTGCTCGGGTCTCTTCATAATTTGAAGAGACATCGGCGGAATGAATCAAGATAACAAAAAGTACATATTCGTTAACCTTCAATTGATGAGTATGAATGATTAGAAACGTTACAGAATCTTCACGAAACAGTTACTATTGCCAATTATAACGTTTTATTAATATCATTAATTGCTCATTATGACTCGACTATGAAAGGGAAAAGACGTTGTACTTAGAAATAGCTACAAAAGAGGGAGAAATGACATTTGTATAGATACATTCTGATTACTGTTGGAATATACTTATTTACTTTGCTCTATACCGATTGCTTTGCTATTTCTCGTTCTAATTTTCCTTTTCCATTGCAAAAATATTCTTTTATTTGATTATCAGTAGCCCGAGTACTCCTAAAAATAAGCTTTGACCGAAATTCCTATTTTCTGGTTAAACAAATTGGTTCCGCTACTGAAAATCTGATAATCTTCTCACTTTCCAAATCCATTCTTCTATCAAAAAATCATGTCGAATGTCAACGACAACGACCAACAAAATTTACAAAACCAACAAACTCAGTAACACCAGTTGAATCAGCTAAATCAACAAGGAGATGGAACACCACGAAACTCTCCTCGACAATCTCGAGAAGGGACTCCTGACGGATTTGAATCGAATATGAATGACCAGCATGAGAACGATCAAGCTATTGATACAACGTTGAAGCAATTAATCGCCCAACAGTTCAACAATGTTCTTCAAGCTTTTGTCAGCAGGTTGCTGACTGTACCACCAACTCCACCTCCAAACAACAACGCAACCATAGAAAATTCCCGCTCGGGGCTCGTTAATGTTTGACTCAAAAGATATTGGAACCTTTTTATACAAAACAATCAAAGAGAATGAAGAGGTAAATCTTAGTCAAGGCTAATAACCTCCAGATCTATAAGCGAATCAGAAAATAATGCATAAAATGAAGTAGGGATGATCAATCTCATTGATATTTTTCATTTCCTCATTCATTAATCGATGAAGATCACCGTTTTCCGTCTTCCGTCTTCCATGGGAAGGCTCCTTTGTCTAAGAAGATTACAGAGGAGAGATAAGAGAGAGAAAATTCCACCTTCCATTGAGAGACTCCTCCCCTATATATAGTTAGGGAATCCTCACTACGGGTCAATACAAATTCGCACAACGTCCGCTTTCGTCGTTCTCTGAGTCTCGTTCTTTGTCACGACGGGCATTATGAATACGGGGTTTTGGAGCAAACCGTGTCGTCTTTCACTATCTCGTCGCTTGGACGGGATCTTGGTCAGGACGACTGCAGCGATCAGATTTTGACCAATACAGTTAGTCCCTCCGTCTATCGGGGTCGCCTCTTGTCGGGCCTGGTAGGCGGATTATGATTGTTACATATCTAAGAGAAATCTGATCACCTACCCCTTGGGTATGGTCTTTAGATTCTAGCAATGTGTCGACATCTTTTCGATATCCTCGAACCATTTTGGTCGTTTCGGAACCTGAACATCGTTTGTCTTGAAGCGTTGTTTATGGTTACCTGCCATTATGACACACGTTCCTAGGGGGTTGAACCGTTTATGCCCTATCAACTTCAATTGGCGACTCTTGGATTTCGTGCTCGGAAAATTTATGTCTCTTATAAATAGGACTGCACCATTCGATTTGACATATTCTTTGCCTTTGCTTAAGAAAACTTTGCGAATCCTCTTTCCTCCCGATACTTCGGATTTTTGATTTCCTTCAGTTGGCCAGGAATTTTCGTCTTTCCTTTTCTTTATCCTCTTGCTTTATCAAATTGATTCAAATGGCTGGCGATTCTTCTCGCGCTGACCTTTCTGCCACAACTCCGACGCCAGAAAATGATGTTCTGGCCACTGGAGGAGCAGAAGTGGTAGAAGATGAGGAGGTTCCGTCGGTGGCTGAAATCTTGCCTCGCCCTGGAAAAGCGTGGAGTGATTTTCACAGTCCCGCTGGGAAGGAGACGGAACCTGCTCCGTCCATCATATCTGAGGAGGGAATCGCAGAATTGAAGGCTAGGCGGGGGATCCTGAAAGTACAAGAGGGGGGGGGGGGGGGGGGTGAATTGTAGCCTTTTTAAATTTCTAGTCGACTACTCTTCAGACCTAGTCGACTTATGCGGAGACAGCCTGCACAGAACTATTAGTCCTTTCGATTTAAATAAGTGTTAATCACAATAAACAGTAAAGGAACAAAATATAGTATAAAAGCAATAAAGTAAATGACACCAGGAATTTTATACTGGTTCGGAACTAATGTGGTATCCTAATCCAGTCTCCTTGGGTTGCAAGGATGTTATCTCTTGAGCTCTTTGTAATTTATGTTGAGTACAGCTTGTGTGATTTTCAACGTTCACCACCAACGTTTAGAGGGTTGGTTTTCACTCGCTCACCAACAACGACCCTTTGGTTTTCACTCGCTCACCAAAGAAACGAACAATGACACAACCTCTCCGGACACACTGCCTCTCCAATTTTTCTGTCTCTCTTCTCTCTTTTGTGTACACAGTAAATCTACTAAAGTGAATTACAATGCTTGTTAAGAGTAGAATAAAGAACTTGTAGTTGGATAGACAATTGTATAGAAGGCTGCGTAAGTTTTCCATCTTTGATCCCTCCTTCTTATACTATCTTCGAATCATTCTAGCCGTTATACTTCATAAATGCAGTAGCACTTGTGATCTTGTGTCCTGCTCGATTTGTGCAAATTGATACTTTCTCCAACGTTTCATTCTTGCTTCTGATAGTTTGCACTTCCTTGTCCATGTTCATTTGCCTTTTATATCTAAAGATGATTAGATTTGACCAGAAAGATATTTCCATAAAGAAGTCCTTCACATGCTTTTAAATAATACAAGGAATTGCTTTTGGATCTTGCACTTGAATGATCCCGTATAGATTTGAGATCACTTCCATTACATTTCCTTAATCTTGGACCTTGATTATATCATTCCTTTCATAACAATATTTTCTTTGTAAGCTCTTGCTAGATCTTTCTCCATGTGCTATTTAAAAATCCATAATTGAATTTCCATAATTCTTGTCCAGAGATACAATAATCTTTACTTAATCAAAGACCACTCTTCAATCTTCCTAGCTTTCCAACGTATTTTTCTTTCCTTCTTCAATAGACCAATTTATTTAATTCGTACTGCACATCTGCTCTTTTTATAGTGAAAAATATTTCTTTCCTTGTAGCACAGTTTGCTTTTGATATATCTCAATATATCTTTGACACCTTCCTTGATCTTGAGAAATAATCTCTTTCCATAATATAAAATATATTATACCCATAATATATTTTCTTTCCATAAAAATATATCCTTCCTTGGCCTTGTAGTATCTCTTCCATATAAAATAATATATCTTCTCCATGATTTTAGCAACTTTCCTTTCAAGATGTTGAAGAACTTTTCATCCATAATTTCCATAGATTCTTCTTCTATTATTGTAGTAAGCCATTCAATATTATTCCTTCTATGACGCTTGGAGATTAAATCTCTGAAAATAGTCTTCCTTGATAATTCTTCACATGATATTCTCTTTCCCATATTTGTTTGGATCTTTACCAGCATCTTCTTTCTTGAATAAACCTGTACAAAAATAAGATTTCCACAAGTAAATGTTCTTTGATTTATATTGGTTTGTTATCATCAAAATTAATAAGTGAAACCTTGAAGCTAACAATCTCCCCCTTTTTGATGATGGCAAATCATTGAGTACAAAATAAGAAATTTTAATCAAAGACTTAATTACAGGCAGTGATAAGCTATAATCTCGATAAACTAGTTACTTCCCTGACGTCTTCTTCTCGAAATGCACGTAGTACATCAATTGTGAACTCCCCCTCACTCTATGCATTCCTCAGTTATGCTCCCCCTGTCTCCATACATTCTACCTGAATTATCGAGCTTTTGGACACATTATTTCCTCCCCCTTTTGTCACCATCAAAAGGGTGGCATACATACATATATCTTATTTAAAGAAAGGCTATAACATATAATCATCCAAAGAGTTAAAAACCATGTAGTAATAATTCTCTTTAAGAGCCGTAAGCAGAAAGAATAATCTAACAAAATTTTAAGCTAGTTGACAGCTTTTAATCCGACCAAAATATCCAAAGCGTTAACCCAAAGCTAAAAAATATTGAAACGTCATTGAGGTAGCAAAAAAATTCTAGACCACAGAAGAACATCATTTCACACGATTGAAAGCTTAGCAAGGATTAAAAAAACTTACAGGGTACTTGATTTTTCCAAAACATCATTTAGCATATAAGAAGGCATAATCGCACATAGTCACTTGAAAAACGCTAGATGATTTAAAAAGAATAAGAAACTTTTGATATCCTCACATGTTAAACTTTCAAGAAAAATTTAAGCAAAAACTTAAGACCCTTAGAAACATTGCAACATATTAATGCATACAAGAGTCAAGAAATGGTCATATATTCATATCACCAAAAAAATAGGATCATATCACCAAATAGAAAGATATGGGATCATTCTCATGAAAGTCGTTATCCTTTTCATGACATGAGAATATTAAAAATCTCCATCTCATTTTTTTATTTCAGTCCACTTTGTTGCCTGCAAGGTTTGCATCTGAAAATATTCTACTAGATCAAAGCAATTAGTCTTGCATACAGTAATCCATAATCAACCAAAGATCCTTTGTGGTACTATAAGGAGATATTATGAGATCAGGTATACCAAAATATATGTCATAAACATGCAATAGAGAGTCGGTCATACCTTGGTACTTTATTCGATCGTTGGACTTACTAATTTTCTCCTTGCTTCGCATTATTTGGAATGTGAAGATAAAGATAAATTCTCCATTATACTCATTTCCAACCCGATCATCTACCAGAGGCTTAAAAATGCTTGACATGCTTTTGGTTAGTATTAAAAAAAGTATGATCTTGCAAATACATCTTTGGAAAGAATAATCGTCAGATAATAAACATGAATTTGTTTCAAGTGGCAACTAGTCTTAGTCACACGAATGTGATTAAAAAAACTTTCAATTCCAGAGATAGGCTAGAGAATAATGTCATGCAGTTTTCAAATTATTTAAAATATTTCAACATGCATACAAAATACTTTACAAACTTTGTAATAAGCACATAAAAAATAATATTCTAACAAAACTCTCAAGGAAGAAACAGACCTTCTTGTTGTGAAACCTTGAGCTACAAGTTTACACATAATTTTCACAACTTTACCAATCTCATCAGGCTTTAGATATCCATCATTACAACCCATTTGCTTGGTACTGGATTTCCATATTGTTGATTCTTTCAGCTTTGCTCAACAAATCTTGCATTACTAGAATCCAGCATTCAATGCTTCTTCATGACTGTCTAGTTCAAATAGTATAGATGTATCACTAGCAATTTATTTCAAGCTATCCACTGTAAGTTCTCCATCCTTATTCACAATTTGCGTAGAAAAATATTAGTATAAAGAAAAGCGCGCATGATGAGATTTCTCTACAACTACTGAATAAGAAATATGTTAAGAGGCTTACCAAGACAGTTGCAACCAAAGGAAATAAGATAACTAAAAATTAATTTTTCTTCCCTCCCATAGCTCAGACAAAGTTTCATTCAAGATAAGATCCAATGAAAATATTAAAGCACATATGAGCCAATGATGACAATTTATGCAAAAATGATATTTTCTTTTCAAGTCTGCTTTCAACTGAGGCGCCAAACTAAGATGTGAAAGATCATGCTTGTTGCAAGAAAATGTCAGACAAATACTATTAAAACTCGCATCGATGATCACAACAAAGCATTATTTTCTTATTAAAAAATATGACATATGCGAAAGTAAGGATAATCATCAATAGAAACACATATATTTACCTTCCAAGCTTTTGGTAAGCATTTGCAAAAAAAAAAAAATAGAAATAATTAACACTTGATTTTTCCTCCTTATATATCTCACATAAGGTGACCTCTAATATAGATCCAGAATATAACCCAATTAAAGCAAATAATAGAGATACATACCTTTCGTCTTCAAGCTTTTGAGTATTACCCAAAATGTTTCATGTGCAGAAGTGGCCTCAAAGTTAGATAACTTTCTTGGTCTTGAGTGAAGCATTAGTTATTCTTACCAAGAAAGTACTATTACACACATAATTCACTTCAAGAATAATCTAAGACGCATATAGGCATGAGTCAAGTTCGTATGATATCAATATAATCACATACTTTCTTATCCTAATATCTTATGCAAATGACATGGTTCATGAAAGACATGTACTCAGGCTATTTAAAGTCTCTATGTCACGACCCTAAAATCGAAACGGTCGTGATGGCGCCTATCGTGAAACTAGGCCAGCCGACACAATTCCCAAATCAAACCATTATTCTATAAAAGCCATTTTTAAGTCATTAATTAACAAGTAAACTCATAACATAAGTCTAAATAACTAGTGCGGAATAAATACACCAGCCCGGCATCGGGGTATTACAAGTCACGAGCATCTACTAAGGTCTGAATACAACAAAGAGTCTAAAATATACTAAAAACAATCTAAGGATTATAAGAGGGAGAAAACTAGGGCTGCGAACGCCGGACAACTACCTTGCTAACTCCGATGAACCTGCCACTGACTGATCAACACCCGCTACCGGGTTCAAAAATCCCTGAACCTGCACACAAGGTGCAGGGAGTAATGTGAGTACGCCAACTCAATAAGTAATAAAAGTAAAGGTAGCTGAGCAGTAAGAAAACACGCAAACCACATCATAATGCTACAGCAAAACAGTATAAGTCCAGAATAATGCAGTAAAGCAGTAAAACTCGTAAAACATCTCAGTTCAGTAAAACATTTTAAAACACCTTTCAATAGTTTCAAACGAGTGATGAAAGCAGTGAGTAAAAGTATAGAAACGTAAAACAGCCCCTCGGGCAAAACATGTACCATAACTGCCCCTCGGGCAAAATATCAATAGAACCAGCCCCTCGGGCTATCTCACAATCACTCGTATCAGCCCCTCGGGCAATAACATGAAACCACAATAGCCCCTCGGGCAATATCACATCTCACACTGGGTACCCGCGCTCACTAGGGGTGTACAGACTCCGGAGGGGCTCCTACAGCCCAAGCGCTACAATCTGCACGGACAACTCACGTGCTATCACATACCTGCGCTCACTGGGGGTGTGCAGACTCCTGGAGGGGCTCCTACAGCCCAAGCGCTATAACAAGCCATCTCGTGACATAATCAATTAGGCCTTCGGCCTCACATAATCACAAGCCACCTCGTGGCATAAATCAATCTGGCCCTCGGCCTCACGTATATCATGAATCAGTAACAACTTGCTGCGGCGTGCAGCCCCATCCCATAATATCCTCACAACACAGGCCCTCGGCCTCACTCAGTCGGAAAACCTCTCAAGCCACTCGGGCTAACAGTAAAACAGGGTGCTCAGCCCAAAATATCATTTAAAGTATCAAAACGAAGTAAATACGGCTGAGTTTTGAAATCAGTAAAATACAGCATGGCAGAGTACATATATTAAGTCAAAACAGTGAGGAATAGTAGTAAAAGCCCCTAAGGGTCCAAACAGTTAGCACTGGGCCCAAATATGGCATTCCGCCCAAAATATAGTAATACTTTCCAAAACACAATGATATCAAATAGTTTTCAATCAAATACGTGACTTAATAGTCGTACAGGACGGACCAAGTCACAATCCCCAACGGTGCACGATCCCACGCTCGTCGTCTAGCGTGTGCGTCACCTCAAAGTAGCACAACGATGTGAAATCTGGGGTTTCATACCCTGAGGACAACATTTACAATCATTACTTACCTCAAATAAGCCAATTCCAATACTGAGCAAGCCAAGCGATGCTCCAAAAATGCCATCTCGTGCGTTCCGACCTCCGAACGGCTCGAAACTAACCAAAAACAACTCAAATACATCAAACAATGCTAAAGCAACCAATCCCAATTGAAAAAGGTCGAATCTTTAATCAAAAGCCCAAAATCGGCCAAAAAGCCCAACCCAGGCCCGCATCTCGGAACCCGACAGAACTCACAAAATCCGACAGCCCATTCAATTATGAGTCCAACCATACTAGTTTCATCTAATTCCGACTCTGAATCGATGTTCAAAACTTAAAAATTCACTTTATGAAACTTTAGGCAAAAACCCCCAAATTTCACTTTGAAATCATCAATCAAATGCCAAAAACGAAGATGGATTTATGAAATATAACCAAAACCGAGTAGAGAACACTTACCCCAATACATATGGTGAAAATCGCCTCCAAAATCGCCCAAATCCGAGCTCCCCAACTCAAAATATGACCAAATGAACAAACCCTTGTTTTCTATATTTTTCTGTCAGCTATTCTACCTCGATTCTCGTGCCAAACGATCTCGAAACTCGCTTTTGATGCCTCCAATGGATTTCTTGTAAAATTTTAGTCAAGTTAGGCTCTTGAATCACTCCATTTGACCTTATATTGAAGGAGATATGATGGTTTCAATATTTGAAAATAATGGAGATTTTTAAATACGATTTCAGTGGCAATTTCGTAATTAATCTGAAAAATCGGGCAATCCAATTCTTAGTAAAATGACCATATAATCCTCATACGATGTCCAAATTCGATGATTCTTTTTGCTATGGCTCCGTAATTACGATACGGATCTAGTGCTTCAATAAAAACAGAAATCGGAGCTCATTTGCTTAATGTAGTACCATTTATGCTTGGAAAACAACGCCGAAACATCAAAAACGAGCGTAACACAATCCAAACCTATCTGAAACTCATCCGAGCACCTCGGGACCCTGTTTGAACATACCAACAAGTCTCATATAATAAAACGGACCTACTTGAGGCCTCAAAACACACATAACAACATCGAAACGACGAATCACACCTCATTTTGAAATCAATGAACTTGAAACTTCAAACTTTCACAACCGATGCCGAAACCTATCAAATCATGTCCGATTAACCTCAAATTTTGCACGCAAGTCACATTTGACATTATGGACTTTCTCCAACTTCCGAAATCGGAATTCGACCCTAATATCAAAAAGTCCACTCCCGATCAAACTTTCCAAAATTCCAACTTTTGGTATTTCAAGTCAAATTCTACTACTGACCTCCAAATTACAATCTGGACGCGCTCCTATGTCCAAAATCACCCAACGGAGCTAACGGAACCATCAGAAATCAAATCCGAGGTCAAATTCTATAAGTCAAAACTTGGTCAAAACCTTTCAAATTTAAAGCTTCTAGATGAGAATCATTCTTCCAAATCAATTCCGAATAACCTGAAAACCAAAATCGACGATTCACATAAGTCATATACTTCCTACGGAGCTACTCATGCCCTCAAACAACCGAGCAAGGTGCAATTGCTCAAAATGACCGGACGGGTCGTTACATCCTCCCCCACTTAAACATATGTTCGTCCTCGAACGTGCCCAGAGTTGTTCCAAAAGCCATCAACTCGCTGTATAATCTCACTATGCATATACCCGAGGGTGATCCCACGTCACCCTATCCCATATAGGTCTGATAACGCAACATGATTGAAATTTCTTAATCCAACCTAGTCCACAAGCCTTAGGGCCCAATTTCCAACATCCGGAATTTTCTATAAGATCAGAACCTCACATCTACACACTATATATGTCCGAACAAGCTGTATCAAATCATATGCGTAACCCAAGATGTAATCACATGATATACCACATAACTCAAACACTCATGGAGATAACTCCTAATCACAGTAGCTGCTCAAAACAACCCAATACCGGTATACACCTCATAAAAAACAAAGCCTCGTTCTAACACTTTCATATACTGCCAATAATGAAAGAAACACGTAGAAACTCAACCATTCGTCAGATCAACAAGTCATGGAGCTCCCTCTTCTCCGACAGGAACTATAGCAGACTTCTAAGTTGACTTCCGATATTATCCTTCCAACCATACTGTAACCAATTCTGATAGTATTCATTATAGGTCCAATGACCTCATCTCATCCAACACGACCACTCTGATGACATGACACATCAATACAATCCAAAGTCATAACCTGTGCAACTCGTGCACCCAATAACAACATCCCAAATGTACTCAAATCATGAAAAAAAATGACTCAAACGAGAGAGCTGTATCGCAAGCTTACAAGTACCACCACCACACAATGCTGAGAACTCACCACACATCGTAGAACCAGAACACACGAATCTAACCCGAAGGATCATACCTCCACATAATCTTGCTGCAACCCGCGACCCTATCCAAACACTGGTCCACATGAAACACCTCAAGTCACTATGCTCAAAATCGACAACCACACGCAATTTGATGTTTAGAACCAAAGCAAATCATCATAACCACGGCGAAACAAATGACATAACACCACACAAACCCGAAAGGACACAACCGCTACGCTATCCAGCGAGCAGTACCCAATACTCTTCCCGCTCGAATTCAAGTATGAGACCCCAATAGACCCGCACCATATGTGCCTATAACCAACAAATCATAACGCCTCGCAATACGGGAAGGTAACTCATAGATCACTCCAGAACACTAAGAAGCTAAATAACAATCGAATCAACACATCCCTCAATAATAGCAACTCGGAGCCAACAAAGCCGACTCGATGTAGAACACACATCCATATTGGCCTACCAATGAACCCCAAATCAACTCTGGTCACCCACAATAGATAAATAACTCTCAGAAAGTTCATAATGACTGAATCATAGCACATACTATCATCTAACTAGCTTGCCCACATCTTCACAGTCCACAACCACGAAATAACCTGTTCACGAGAACTCCCAGTCTCCAAATCCATAAAGCACACGAATAACCATATCAGATCCCTACTCCGCGACCCGAATATCTAACACATCTCTAGTACTCGATCATCCCACGAGGGGTACTTCTGAAATTCTTCTGTGCCACCAAGCAAACTTCGAATATCAGCAGTCGATCAAACAAGATAGTGCCACAATACCAATGAAGTATCCATAACTCAAACACATTGCCCTTTCTGAAATGTGTACCCTCATCATGCCACACCAATCAATGATCTCATTTATCTAGTCATCTAGAACCGCCCATGCTGTCTAAGAATTTATGACCATCCTATCAAAATTGAACCGTGACCTTACACCTGCAAATCTCAACCTCACACAACATACCGCATCTACCACACCATCCTATGGTAAATGTGAGAACTTCATAATCCACTCCGAGCTACAAGCAACTACGTACTCAATTAGCCAAGAACTTTCCATTGATCCCATCAAAAAGAAAATTGCTATACATCACATGCTCCTCGTGCCAGTAGAAATGTACGCCTCCAACCGTGGTAGAGATCATCAAGAACTCCCCGAATCCCCTTTGCACAAAACCAAATCGTCAAGACTGAATCCTTTTAACTCAACCAAGCTACGCAAGCCATCAAACCTAAGAACTTTGCCACAAAACACCTGTAGAAACTCATTATCTTATAAACACCCAAAGAACTAATCGTATTCTTTACAATGCCGATCTGACCTACTACCAAACTATCCTATTTATCCAAGTTCCTTCCAAATTACCTTCAATTTGATACTTCTCTTTGCCATAATACCGCAAATCCTCAACTCAGACTCACCACACGAGACCCAAGCATAAGACTACACCACCCTAAGGCTCATACCGTTGTATTCTTCTGAAGCACCCCCAAAAGTACCACAACCGAGATACCCGCTCTGAAGAGACCATTCTGCAAATCTAAAACCATTACCTTCGCTTTCCTGATACTGGTATGTAGAATCCATGATGATACAGAAATGCCACAAGTCCTGACATCCTCCCATATAAATCTCAGTTTCTAGCCCACACACATCCTGAAGATTCCCAATTGCCAAGTATAAATCTTGAACTCATTAGAACCGTTCTCGAGAGTTATCCACTATGCTTAAATCTCAATTAGACTGATCGAACGGACCGAACGTCCTGTGCCCCATTAGCACTCCAACACCCAAGGAAGTAACCCCATCTTAATGCAACCAAATAAATTCCTGCTCCATGTACACTACATTCTTCACCAATAACAGCTCAATTCATTCCATGTTTCTTATATACCCACAAAGCATAACACAACCCATATCTAGAATCTCTTTTACTCAAGTCATCCTCGATATCGACCTCTGTAAGCCATAACCGATTCACCGGTATGCCTCAAACTGGGACCAACATAGCATATAATCTTGCAATCGACTGATCAATAGCAGACTCCCCCACTTGGCTCAAGGCCATAGATCAAAACACATAAAACTCACAATGCCCATACTCTATTACTGCCATAATACCATAGTGAGATTCAACTAAATCCTTCATAAGCTCATGCAACACATACCATCTCGTATTTCAAATCATTTGCGAATCTCGCATTCACCCTTGTAACAGTCAAGTCAACTCTCCTACGCAATTCTCAAATTACAACATGTATATTTCACTAGTAAAAGAGGACTCCCAACCAACAACATAAGGATCACACAAACCTCAAAACACCCCGCAAGAGATAATCCACTTGCTTAGCCTCAAACTGGCATCTCTCTACACTCTTCCATAATCATAACTATTACACAATCAATTAATCCCCCTGAGTCTGAACTCATAACACAACATGAAGATCTACCTCACTCCACAACTAAACTACATGAGAGGTCCTTCAACACACCTATAGCTTGAGGCCATACGCCAACTTAAGACAGAAGTCAAGCATCCAATAGCCCTTGCTACATCTCCAGCAAACTCTTCTTACCACATTCGACAATCTAAACACATCTCGCAATAAAATCATGCTCATCACATAGCCATCCGGCCACAAACTCCACTAATAGGGACACTGCCGGACATATATGTCCAATATGCAAGTGCTCACACAATCAAAATCTCCGTACTCAAGCCACAGACAAAACCCGGTCTCAAGTCTTCCAAACTGGCCCAACATCAACACACAGAAACACATCTCGCACCTTATCCAGGGGATCATAAGCCATCGATGCACAGCTGATACCGAGCGCTCATGTGCGCATACGAACGCATAGAAGGAATTCAAAGAGTTACGCTTCAAGCTGAATCAATGACGCACGATAAGAATTCAAGAATATGAAATTTCCAAAAGGTTCTGAGGTCTCCCGAGGATAAGTACAGACGTCTCTGTACCGATCCGCGAGACTCTACTAAACCTGCTCATGACTCATGAGACCTATGTAACCTAGGCTCTGATACCAACTTGTCACGACCCTAAAACCGAAACGGTCGTGATGGCGCCTATCGTGAAACTAGGCCAGCCGACACAATTCCCAAATCAAACCATTATTCTATAAAAGCCATTTTTAAGTCATTAATTAACAAGTAAACTCATAACATAAGTCTAAATAACCAGTGCGGAATAAATACACCAGCCCGGCATCGGGGTATCACAAGTCACGAGCATCTACTAAGGTCTGAATACAACAAAGAGTCTAAAATATACTAAAAACAATCTAAGGATTATAAGAGGGAGAAAACCAAGGCTGCGAACGCCGGGCAGCTACCTTGCTAACTCCAATGAACCTGCCACTGACTGATCAACACCCGCTACCGGGTTCAAAAATCCCTGAACCTGCACACAAGGTGCGGGGAGTAATGTGAGTACGCCAACTCAATAAGTAATAAAAGTAAAGGCAGCTGAGCAGTAAGAAAACACGCAAACCACAGCATAATGCTACAACAAAACAGTATAAGTCCAGAACAATGCAGTAAAGCAGTAAAACTCGTAAAATATCTCAGTTCAGTAAAACCTTTTAAAACACCTTTCAATAGTTTCAAACGAGTGATGAAAGCAGTGAGTAAAAGTATAGAAACGTAAAACAGCCCCTCGGGCAAAACATGTACCATAACCGCCCCTCGGGCAAAATATCAATAGAACCAGCCCCTCGGGCTATCTCACAATCACTCGTATCAGCCCCTCGGGCAATAACATGAAACCACAATGGCCCCTCGGGCAATATCACATCTCACACTGGGTACCCGCGCTCACTAGGGGTGTACAGACTCCGGAGGGGCTCCTACAGCCCAAGCGCTACAATCTGCACGGACAACTCACGTGCTATCACATACCTGCGCTCACTGGGGGTGTGCAGACTCCTGGAGGGGCTCCTACAGCCCAAGCGCTATAACAAGCCATCTCGTGACATAATCAATTAGGCCTTCGGCCTCACATAATCACAAGCCACCTCGTGGCATAAATCAATCTGGCCCTCGGCCTCACGTATATCATGAATCAGTAACAACTTGCTGCGGCGTGCAGCCCCATCCCATAATATCCTCACAACACAGGCCCTCGGCCTCACTCAGTCGGAAAACCTCTCAAGCCATTCGGGCTAACAGTAAAACAGGGTGCTCAGTCCAAAATATCATTTAAAGTATCAAAACGAAGTAAATACGGCCGAGTTTTGAAATCCGTAAAATACAGCATGGCAGAGTCCAGATATTAAGTCAAAACAGTGAGGAATAGTAGTAAAAGCCCCTAAGGGTCCAAACAGTTAGCACTGGGCCCAAATATGGCATTCCGCCCAAAATATAGTAATACTTTCCAAAACACAATGATATCAAATAGTTTTCAATCAAATACGTGACTTAATAGTCGTACAGGACGGACCAAGTCACAATCCCCAACGGTGCACGACCCCACGCTCGTCGTCTAGCGTGTGCGTCACCTAACGATGTGAAATCTGGGGTTTCATACCCTGAGGACAACATTTACAATCATTACTTACCTCAAATAAGCCAATTCCAATACTGAGCAAGCCAAGCGATGCTCCAAAAATGCCATCTCGTGCGTTCCGACCTCCGAACGGCTCGAAACTAACCAAAAACAACTCAAATACATCAAACAATGCTAAAGCAACCAATCCCAATTGAAAAAGGTCGAATCTTTAATCAAAAGCCCAAAATCGGCCAAAAAGCCAAACCCAGGCCCATATCTTGGAACCCGACAGAACTCACAAAATCCGACAACCCATTCAATTATGAGTCCAACCATACTAGTTTCATCTAATTCCGACTCCGAATCGATGTTCAAAACTTAAAAATTCACTTTATGAAACTTTAGGCAAAAACCCCCAAATTTCACTTTGAAATCATCAATCAAATGCCAAAAACGAAGATGGATTTATGAAATATAACCAAAATCGAGTAGAGAACACTTACCCCAATACGTATGGTGAAAATCGCCTCCAAAATCGCCCAAATCCGAGCTCCCCAACTCAAAATATGACCAAATGAACAAACCCTTGTTTTATATATTTTTCTGTCAGCTATTCTACCTCGATTCTCGTGCCAAACGATCTCGAAACTCGCTTTTGATGCCTCCAATGGATTTCTTGTAAAATTTTAGTCAAGTTAGGCTCTTGAATCACTCCATTTGACCTTATATTGAAGGAGATATGATGGTTTCAATATTTGAAAATAATGGAGATTTTTAAATACGATTTCAGTGGCAATTTCGTAATTAATCTGAAAAATCGGGCAATCCAATTCTTAGTAAAATGACCATATAATCCTCATACGATGTCCAAATTTGATGATTCCTTTTGCTATGGCTCCGTAATTACGATACGGATCTAGTGCTTCAATAAAAACAGAAATCGGAGCTCATTTGCTTAATGTAGTACCATTTATGCTTGGAAAACAACGCCGAAACATCAAAAACGAGCGTAACACAATCCAAACCTATCTGAAACTCATCCGAGCACCTCGGGACCCTGTTTGAACATACCAACAAGTCTCATATCATAAAACGGACCTACTTGAGGCCTCAAAACACACATAACAACATCGAAACGACGAATCACACCTCATTTTGAAATCAATGAACTTGAAACTTCAAACTTTCACAACCGATGCCGAAACCTATCAAATCATGTCCGATTAACCTCAAATTTTGCACGCAAGTCACATTTGACATTATGGACTTTCTCCAACTTCCGAAATCGGAATTCGACCCTAATATCAAAAAGTCCACTCCCGATCAAACTTTCCAAAATTCCAACTTTTGGTATTTCAAGTCAAATTCTACTACTGACCTCCAAATTACAATCTGGACGCGCTCCTATGTCCAAAATCACCCAACGGAGCTAACGGAACCATCAGAAATCAAATCCGAGGTCAAATTCTATAAGTCAAAACTTGGTCAAAACCTTTCAAATTTAAAGCTTCTAGATGAGAATCATTCTTCCAAATCAATTCCGAATAACCTGAAAACCAAAATCGACGATTCACATAAGTCATATACTTCCTACGGAGCTACTCATGCCCTCAAACAACCGAGCAAGGTGCAATTGCTCAAAATGACCGGTCGGGTCGTTACACTCTAAGTCATGGGTAAAAAATAATACCAAATAAAATAACAATGTGATGTAGCTAGTGGACTCGAAGTGCATATAGATGGCTAATATGCATATACTAGGTTATACTTTACTAAAAAAATAGCTGAATATATGCAGCGAGAAGAACTTGAATAAACCTTAGTGATACCAGTCACTCTTTTAGATCATACGTCGTATTTCATTCATCCTCTATGAATATGTAATAGCTTGAAGCACGTTCCTCGACCAGCCAATACGCAAACATCTTTAATCCTTTTTATGGCTGGACTAAAAAATTCCTACAAAACAAATTAGTTTATTTTTGGTACCCAAACCTTTTTGGGTCCTTCATGGTTAGTAGCTTGTATAATTGGAGATACATATAACTGTTTAGGTCTCCAAACAAATTTTGATCTATCATGACTTTTGGCATAATTACATGCAAATGCGTTATGTCCAAAATTACCACAGTAGTGACATGTAACAAAAGAAGTAGAGTATTTACCAGCAGGTGCCTTAGTCGACTTGAAGCTTTCCTGAGTCGACTTGTTTGAAGTAGGGCGTCTACTAGTAGATCCCTTGTCAGTCAACTTGGAGTTATTAAGAAAATGAGCCCGCTTGTTCGGTCGATCAAAATGGTGACGGGAAGATATGTGCAAACTATTCATTTGTTTACGAAGTTCCACATTTTCTTCTTGAAGTAAGTCATTTTCAACCTGATATTCTTCAAGTAGAATATCCCACTCTTCCTTTTCCTTTTTCAACTTGTTATATTCTTCAAGTTGGGTCTCCAGGTTTTTCTTCTCCCGTTTAGTCTTCATGAGCTCATCAAGAATTTTCCTCATATCTTCTAAAGCCTGTTCTACGATACTTTGAAGTTCATTACATTTATCACAATCATGAAATCTTACCTCACTTGTTTCACTTGGGGCCATGATGCAGTTGCTTGTAGATTCCTCATGATCGTTGTCTGATATATCTTCATCACTCCAGATACCAAAAGATTTTCTTTTCTCACTTGTCTCACTTCGTGCCATGAAACAAAGGTTGGCAACTCCATTATGATTTTTATCTGGCATATATTCATCACTCCATACGCTGAAAGATTTTCTCTTTCCATTGCCCTTGGATAGTTTCCTTTTTAGTTCTGGACAGTTGGCTTGGATGTGACCATAATTTCCACATTTGTAGCACTTTCTGTCATTGTTTTTCTGCTCACTTATTTCATTACCTTTTCTAGAACTTGAATTGACTCTTCCATTTTTCTTGCTTCTTCGCGTCGTGTTAGAGACAACTCTAGAAAATAATGCAATATCATCTTGATGTTTGTCTCCTTCTTCTTCGGCTTCACTTTCAGACTCAGCAATAGTTGATTTAGAAACAACATTCTTTTTCTTCTCTTCATGTTCATGCTTTTTGAGATGGGTTTGCTCAAAGGCTATAAGGTCTCCACGAAGTTCATCATATGATAGTTTGTCGAGATCTCCGTATTCAAGAGCAACAACTTTTGGTTGCCATAAAGTGGGTAAACTTCTTAGAATCTTTCTGACTTGTTCACCACTTGAATATGGTCTTCCAAAGGATTTTAGATCTCCAACTATTTTGCTAAATCGGCCAAACATGTCTTCAATGGATTCATCTTCCTTCATTTGAAACAACTCATAATCACGAATCAGACGGTTTATCCTTGTTTCTTTTACTTTACCGGTACCTTCATAGGTAACTTCAAGTTTATCCCACATTTCTTTGGCTGTGTCACAACTTGATATTTTCTCAAATTCTTCTCCGCTTATAGAATTGTATAATAGATTTTTTGCCTTTGAATTTATCTGCACAATCGCCATATGCTCATCAGTATAATCATCAATATCAAGGGTTTCAGTAGATACCTGTCCTTCTGGTTTCTTTTCTGGTTTGGACTGCAGGAGAGGAAAGTCACCCTTCTTGATGACTCGCCATACTTTGACATCATAAGATTTGATGAAAGCTTCCATTCGAATTTTCCAGTGAGTGTAATATTGTCCGTTGAAGTATGGTGGTCTTAATGCAGAAGTCCCTTCTTGGAGTAAGGCTCCGATAACTGTGTGTGCTGACATGATCTTTTCTCACTTGCTGTTAAGCAAAAGTAAAAATGTGAGACCTGCTCTGATACCAATTGAAAGTACAAGAGGGGGGGAGGGGTGAATTGTAGCCTTTTTTAATTTCTAGTCGACTACTCTTTAGACCTAGTCGACTTATGCAGAGACAACCTGCATAGAACTGTTAGTCCTTTCAATTTAAACAAGTTTTAATCACAATAGACAGTAAAGGAATAGAATATAGTATAAGAGCGATAAAGTAAATGACACCAGGAATTTTATACTGGTTCGGAACCAATGTGGTATCCTAATCCAGTCTCCTTGGGTTGCAAGGATATTATCTCTTGAGCTCTTTGTAATTTGTGTTGAGTACAGCTTGTGTGATTTTCAACGTTCACCACCAACGTTTACAGGGTTGGTTTTCACTCGCTCACCAACAACGACCCTTTGGTTTTCACTCGCTCACCAAAGAAACGAACAATGACACAACCTCTCCGAACACACTGCCTTTCCAATTTTTCTATCTCTCTTCTCTCTTTTGTGTACACAGTAAATCTACTAAAGTGAATTACAATGCTTGTTAAGAGTAGAATAAAGAACTTGTAGTTTGATAGACAATTGTATAGAAGGTTGCGTAAGTTTTCCCGTCTTTGATCGCTCCTTCTTATACTATCTTCGAATCTTTCTAGCCGTTATACTTCATAAATGCAGTAGCACTTGTGATCTTGTGTCCTGCTCGATTTGTGCAAATTGATACTTTCTCCAACGTTTCATTCTTGCTTCTGACAGTTTGCACTTCCTTGTCCATGTTCATTTGCCTTTTATATCTAAAGATGATTAGATTTGACCAGAAAGATATTTCCATAAAGAAGTCCTTCACATGCTTTTAAATAATACAAGGAATTGCTTTTGGATCTTGCACTTGAATGATCCCGTATAGATTTGAGATCATTTCCATTACAATTCCTTAATCTTGGACCTTGATTATAACATTCATTTCATAACAATATTTTCTTTGTAAGCTCTTGCTAGATCTTTCTCCATGTGCTATTTAAAAATCCATGATTGACTTTCCATAATTCTTGTCCAGAGATACAATAATCTTTACTTAATCAAAGACCACTCTTCAATCTTCCTAGCTTTCCAACGTGTTTTTCTTTCCTTCTTCAATAGACCAATTTATTTAATTCGTACTGCACATCTGCTCTTTTTATAGTGAAAAATATTTCTTTCCTTGTAGCACAATTTGCTTTTGATAGATCTTTGACACCTTCCTTGATCTTGAGAAATAATCTCTTTTCATAATATAAAATATATTATACCCATAATATATTTTTTTTCCATAAAAATATATCCTTCCTTGGCCTTGTAGTATCTCTTCCATATAAAATTTTATATCTTCTCCATGATTTTAGCAACTTTCCTTTCAAGATGTTGAAGAACTTTCCATCCATAATTTCTATAGATTCTTCTTATGATATTGTAGTAAGCCATTCAATATTATTCCTTCTATGACGCTTGGAGATTAAATCTTTGAAAATAATCTTCCTTGATAATTCTTCACATGATATTCTCTTTCCCATATTTGTTTGGATCTTTACCAGCATCTTCTTTCTTGAATAAACCTGTACAAAAATAAGATTTCCGCAAGTAAATGTTCTTTGATTTATATTGGTTTGTTATCATCAAAATTAATACGTCAAGCCTTGAAGCTAACCGATCCCTCGCCACATTGAAATACTGCCGGTGGTGGGGGACGACATAGTCCATTTTGATCGCCCAGGGTATTGCGTGTTCTACGCCTACCCCTTTATTGTCGGATACACGCTTCCTCTCCCTCTCTTGGTGGTAGATTTCTGCCGCTTTTACGAGGTATGCCCAGTGCAGCTTTTGTCGTACCTATACAAATTGTTCCTCATGCTGCTTAAGTTTGCGGAGCTTGCTGGTCGTGAGATCACTTTGGGGCATATGCTCAATATTTTTGCCCCTCAACTCATTCGTGGCACGATGATTCACATGCGCCACCGAGGGTCGAAGAGTCTGGTGGTGAAGATGGACGATAGAGCCAACTGTCGCTTCTACGAGAATTACTTTTATGTGCGGACTGAACACCTTTTGGCGGATCCTACGGGGTTCCCTGAGAAATGGAACTTCGCCCGTAAGTTTCTATGCCTTTTGTCAGAATAATGTTTGACCACTTTTTTATTTGGGTAATACTAAACTCTATTTTTACAGCCGCGAAGCTACCTTCTGCACCTGTTGATGGTATCCGCGAGTGGGTGAGCGCCATCCTTCCTTATACAGCTGCTGTCCGTACGTGGTCGTCTTTCTATGAGAAATATGGACGCAAGTCCCTTATTGATGAGTAATATTGTCTTTGTTCGCTATCCTTCTCCTCTTTTTACTTGGTGCCTTATTATGTGATGTTTGTCGATTCTAGGAAGAGTGGGGAGAGCGAGGGCTCCTCCATTAGCTTTTCGTCAACCTGCCTCGTCCGCTCGTCCTGCTTCGGCATCTACTGCCCGACCTTCATCGAGGGCCGCTTCGGTCGAATCTACGGCTATCGCCATACACGCGGAGGTCACCCCTCGACCTGAGAGGTCAGCCTCTGTCACCTCCCTAGTGAAGGAATCTTCCCGTGCCGAGGAAATGGAGGAGTCATCGAAGAGGCGACGAGTGGAGTTCGAAATGGCTCCTTCAGCTGTGATATATTTAGAGGAAGACCTTCTCTTGACGGGATCTGAGGCGGGAGTTGATGCCGTTCCGCCTACAGAGAGGGTGCCAGCTGTTGTGTCCGACCTATCGACGGAAGTTCCTGCCGCTGTGATTAATATGCCACCGACCCGGTGGGGGGTCAGATTTCTGAGGCCACTGCTACTACTTTGGACGGACATTCATCCTCGGTACCTGGTCGTGCTTCTTCCTCAGCCACAGGAAGGGGAAAGGGTGTCGTGGTCGACGACTACGAATCTGAGTTTGATCTTGATCCTGATGATGTTAGGATGTTTGAAGAGGGTTTTACCCGTTCGGTGGTTCACGCGGGAGGGCCGTCCCGTAATCTAGAGATTCTGTTAGATATCAACCTTTTGGGAGATACGGAGGACCTGGTGCCGCAGTTTGACCTCTTGTGCTCCGTCGCCGAGAGTGAGGCTCTCCAGAACGTTCCTGATATTGATTTGATGCACGAAGTAGCCGCTATGGGCTTGAGGGTACGTTTCACTTTCCTTTTATGTTCCTTTTGTTTTTCTTGCCGGCCTGGCCTTAGCCTTCTTTTTTGTTTTCCAGACGTACATGGTGGAGATTGAGAGTGCTCGCAGAGCTGATACTCGGGCCAAGATTTTCCTGACGATGCTGGGGAAATATCGGCGCTATCGGATAAGTGCCGTGAGATGCACGAGCGGCTGAGGGCGAACCTTGATGCTCGATCCCTTTGCGAGGAGTTGGAGAAGAGGGACCAACAACTGATCGAGGCTATCCGCATGAGTAGTGTACTCGAGGAGCAACTTCGTGCCAAGGATGAAGAGCTTGAGCTGGGTAAAGGGGTTGCTGCAGAGTGCGAACATCTTCAGGAGAAGTTGAGGTCTATGCAATCAGAGATGGATCAGAACCTTATCAGGGTCGAGGCGATGAGCGTGGAGTGGATGGGAAAGTTGACCGAGTTGGAGAGAAAAGTTGCCGGTTTGGAAAATATCGAGAGTGCTTGGTCATCAGCTTTGGCGAGGGCTACGGCTTTAGAGAACACCATCCGCGTCCTCCAATCCGAGCAGAAATCGGAGAGGGCGACGACCACGTTGAGGGAAGCGAGGCTTGAGGAGTGCATTGGCGAAATTGACCGAGAGGCATCGACCCTAGCGGATCGGGTCGCTGCTCTTGAGGCCGAAAAGGAGCAATTGTTGGCTCAAGCCGAATCTTATTCCGCTGCTGCTCCTCGTCATTTGCACGAGCTTTGGGTTCATGCTGAAGCCCAGCGGGACATCTATAAGAGTTTGTGGGAGGCGGGCAAAGTTACTAAGGCCGCATATAAAGGAGCACGGGCGAAGGCACGGGAGGCTCGTGTAAACTGTGGATATGATTCTGCAACGCCGGAAGCTGATGAGGGTGCGGATGATGAGGGAGGATCTCCTGGAGATGGTGCCGAATGAAAGAATTGCTATATTTGTTTCTCTTCATTTTTTTTATTGTTGTTTATTGTTCTTTTCTTGGATTCCGCTGATTTTAGCTGTAGGTAATTTGCGGTCGTTTGCGCAATGGCTTTGTATGGAGAAGATTTTTTCATTGTTACACGCCTTTTGTACTCCTTTTCCTGTTTTGTCTTCGTAATTTTGATGCAAAGTAGATTTCTGCATGCTGACCTCCCGCTTCTTAGGGGACTTCAAGGTCGCTCGGTTTGAGTAGAGCCTTGATGACGACTTTAGCTGATGGGACTGTGCTTTTCACCTCGTATTGAGGTGCTAATCTATCAACGTCCGAATGGTATCAGATTCTCTTTCTAATAGCGGCCTTAGCCATAGGGATTTTATTTTCGAGCTTATATCAAAATATCATCCCGTCGCGAGTCCCAGTTATCTTCGGCGATGGCTTTCGGTCTTAGTGGTATTATTTCGGGTTCTTATCGAATGTTGATCTATCATTGTTCGATTGAGGTCGAACTCTTCTTTTTGGCAGAGGCCCTTGGCCTTAAGGGCGTTATTTCGATCTTTCGTCGAAATATTAACCCGTCATTGTTCGGTCGAGGTCGAACTCTTCTTTTTGACAGAGGCCCTTGGCCTTAAGGGTGTTATTTCGATCTTTCGTCGAAATATTAACCCGTCGTTGTTCGATCGAGGTCGAACCTTTTTTTTGGCGGAGGCCCTTGGCCTTAAGGGCATTATTTTGATCTTTCGTCGAAATATTAACTCGTCGTTGTTCGATCGAGATCGAACTCTTCTTTTTGGCGGAGGCCCTTGGCCTTAAGGGTGTTATTTCGATCTTTCGTCGAAATATTAACCCGTCGTTGTTCGATCGAGGTCGAATCTTCGTCGATGGCCTTAGCCATTGGGATGTTACTTTCGAGCTGGCGTTGAAGTAGTATCCCGTCGTAATGGTGCCGCTCTATTCTGTTTGTTGGAGTATCGTGGATGCTAGTTTCATTCATACATTGGAGATTCGTTGGAGTATCATTGATGCTAGTTTCATTCATACATTGGAGATTTTGATTATATTCTTGTAGGAAACACGTGCTGACTTTGTACATACAATGGAGATTTGGCTATCTATACCCAGTCCCTTCATTACTCGGACTGGAGATCATGTCGATGGGCGGGGTGATGAACAACACTTCGGGCTTCGATACGTCTCCCTTGCCGCCTCATTAAAAACCTCACCGATAAAACCCGATGGGGACAAACCTGGATGAGGGAAAAAGAGTACGACTTAGGAGGCACCTTTTTTCAGAAGTGGAAGTATTTGAGATGGGCAACATTTTTCAAAGAGCTCGGTTGTTTTCTTTCCGACGAACTGAGGTCCATTGTCACAGCTGATCTCTTTGGGAATGCCGAAGCGGCATATTATGTTTTTCCATATGAACGCGATAACTTCTTGCTCACGTATTTGAGTGGTGCACCTGCTTCCACCCACTTAGAAAGATAGTTAGTTAAAAACCAAAAGGGAGCATACCTTACCTCGCCCTGTTGGAAGGGGTCCGACAATATCTATCTCCCCACTTTATGAACGGCCATGGCGAAGTGACGGAGTGCAGCAGTTCTCCCGCTTGGTGTATCATAGGGGCGTATTTTTAACACTGTTCACATTTTCTGACGTAGTCTGCGGCTTCTTTTTTCATGGTGGGCTAGTAGTATCCCGCAGGGATGAGGCGTCTGACAAGGGCGCGGTTTCCTATGTGAGCACCACAGTGCCCCTCGTGTACTTCTTCTAGTACCCGCCTTGTTTGATTTGGTCCGAGGCATTTGGCTAGGGGGCCCCCGAACGTCCTTTTGTAAAGGTCGTTATCCACGAGGTTGTACCCGGCCGCCTGTATTCGATGCTTTTTGGCTTCTTTTTTATCTTGTGGGAGCGTTTCTTCCTGTAAATAAGTTACGATACGATTGCGCCAGTCTCAAGTCAGGTTTATAGAATGTACCTTGACCTGGTCTACCGAGGAATGGAGGAGGATGACCATGTTTTCTTTGTTGATATTTCTGGTGGTTGCCGCTAATTTGGCGAGGCTGTCTGCTTCGGCATTCTGCGCCCTGGGTACCTGGTTGAGGCGGCATTCATCGAATCCTGGTAGTAGTTTGCGAATTTCTGACTGGTACTTTTGTAGTCTCGGTTCTTTGATTTGGAAAGTCGCAGGGACTTGATTCACCACGAGTTGAAAGTCGCAATGGAAGACGAGTCGTCGAGTGTCATGTTTAAGGGCTAATTTCAACCCTGCAACCACAGCTTCATACTTGGCCTCGCCATTAGTCATCTCGAGGTACCGTGTGGATTGGTGAATAAATCCGCCCGTAGGGACTTCGAGGACGAGTCCCAGTCTATTTAATTTTGCTTGCGTCCGTGAGCGTGATACCGGAGGGCAGGAAATGCTGCTGCTTAGCTCGCACTCGTTTCATACACATATTGGAGTTTTCACGTCTAACCTTTTCATTCTCCGACTTTGAGATGTCATTGGCGGGTGGGACGATAAATTATGCTTTGATTTCAGGGGGGTTCCTCCTCGTCGGCCTGATGTTTGAGTCCCAAGAAGGCTTTTTTGGGATATCTTTTTGGTGAGGGAGAGGAAGTATCATTCGAAGGGTATTACTTCCGAGGTGTCGGGTTTGTCTGGTAGACGATATTTCAGTGGTTCCGTAATAATTTCCTATTCTTCAGTTGGGATGTTTCCTTGCTTGCTCACCCGTGCTGCGGTTACGTTCTTGTTTGGGCAATCAACAGAAGGTGGGTTAGGATGATATCCTCCTTATCCCGGTCTGATGAGTTGATGAACGAAGGTGGATCGGTGGTGTTACTTGCTCTGCTTGGCGCTCTGATAGTTGACGATGATGGTGTTTTCTGAGCTTGGGAACTGTATTCGGTCCTCTTTCCCTTCCTTTTTGTGCCTTGGTTCAGTGCGGCCAGGCTTGTTTTGACTGGTTCATGGGCTGCCCGGCGTGCTGGGGATAATGTTGGTTGCAACTTTTGTTTGTATATAGCATCATGATCTAGGCTGGGTGTGAGATTCACTTACCGTTCCTCTCGGTGGGTGATCGTGTTTCTGGTTTTCGATCTGGAGGAGACTAGGAGGTTTTCACTAAGAAATCCCCACAGACGGCGCCAAATTGTTTGACTCAAAAGATATTGGAACCTTTTTGTACAAATCAATCAAAGAGAATGAAGAGGTAAATCTTAGTCAAGGCTAATAACCTCCAGATTTATAAGCGAATCGGAAAATAATGCATAAAATGAAGTAGGGATGATCAATCTTTTTTCATTTCCTCATTCATTAATCGATGAAGATCACTGTTTTCCGTCTTCCATGGGAAGGCTCCTTTGTCTAAGAAGATTACAGAGGAGAGATAAGAGAGAGAAAAATCCCCCTTCCATTGAGAGACTCCTCCCCTATATATAGTTAGGGAATCCTCACTACGGGTCAATTCAAATTCGCACAACGTCCGCTTTCGTCATTATCTGAGTGTCGTTCTTTGTCATGGCGGGCATTATGAATACAGGGTTTTGGAGCAAATCATGTTGTCTTTCACTATCTCGTCGCTTGGACGGGATCTTGGTCAGGCTGACTGTAACGATCAGATTTTGACCAATACAGTTAATTCAGGCAGCGGAGGAACTCCAACGAATCTCGTGATGGAGGATTAGGTAACCCAGTTAATTCTGATTTACAAAGTTTAGTGCTAACGTTGCAGAAGCAGCTCAAGGAACAGAACGATCGCATAGAGCAGATACCTGGTGTACTGCCTGTAATCAAGGGAATATATATGGAGAAATATTCTCAACAACCTTGGAAGCCAAGTGCCGCTCCTTTGCCAATTCCAAAAAAATTCAAGATGCCCGATATCCTGAAGTACGATGGAACAACTGATCACGGGATCACGTAACCGCATTTACAACTGGCGTAAAGGGCAAAGACTAGACGAAGCAAGAAATTGAATCAGTATTGGTCAAAAAATTCGGATAAACACTCACGAAGGGAGCACTGACATGGCATTCTCTTTTACCTGAAAATTCTATTGATTCTTTTGCTGAGCTTGCAGATTCATTTATAAAAGCACACTCGGGAGCTCAAAAAGTTGAAAAAAGGATGGAAGACATTTTCAAAATGAAACAAGGAGATACGGAGCTGCTCAGGGAATTCGTAGACAGATTCCAGCGTGAAAGGATGATGATGCCACATGTACCAGATAACTGGGCGGTTATGGCATTTGCCAGTAATCTGAATGAAAAAAGCTCGGAAGCCACGAGGAGACTCAAAGAAATCTTACGAGAATTTCCTACAACAACTTGGAATGATGTTTACAATAGATACAGCACAAAGCTGCGGATAGAAGAGGATACTATCACTCTGTCTCCGAAAGATGAAAGAGTAAGTTCAAGGCGGGCAGAAACTGAAAAAAGGTCCGGTAAAAATAGGTACGAACCTTATATGGGATCAGTATGAAGGGATTCACGTTCAAAACAAGAAAATCCAAGGTATGACCCTAGATCAAGGGACAGAGAATCGGGTTCGTCGTCAAGATACGGAAAGGAGCGAAACATGCGAATTACGTGAGACGACGACAGAGGTTTAATAGCAAAAATTGGTGGTTATAGTTTTAATGTTGGCACATCTGAGTTGGTGGCTGTTTTAAAAAGCATGGGAGATAAGGTACGGTGGCCAAAAGAAATGAGATCGAACCCAAACAGGAGAAATCCCGATTTTTGGTGCGAGTTTCATAACGATCACGGTCACAAAACAACGGATTGCAGATTGCTACAAGGTGAAGTAGAGCATCTATTAAAACAAGGTTGCTTAACTAAATTGTTTAGTGAAAAAGGAAAGCAAGCATATATGAAGAATAGGCAGGAACCGCCGAAACCTCCATCACCAAAGAGAACGGTTAATGTCATAAGTGGAGGGGAGAAGATCAATGGCGTAACATGTACGGCAGCAAAGAAGGTGTCAAAAATCACAATCACCCACGGGAAACGAGTAAGGCAAGTTTTGGAAGGAGATAGTATAACATTTGATGATGCAGATGCAAATGGCGTGTTGATCCCACACAATGATGCACTGGTAATATCTTTACTTGTACATGATACTAATGTAAAACGAGTTTTGATTGATCCAAGTAGTTCTGTAAATATCATTCTATTAAGAGTGGTAAATGAGATGCAAGCCAATGATAAATTGGTACCCAAAGCACGGACCTTGTCTGGTTTTGAAAACTCGAGCATTGTAACAAAAGGGGAGATAATACTCACCACATTCGCAGAAGGAGTAGTCAAAGATACCAAATTTCAAGTTATAGAAACGGATATGGCGTACAATATGATTCTCGACAGACATGGATTCACGAAATGGATGCTGTTCCGTCTACCCTACACCAAGTTATCAAGTTTCCTTCACAAAGGGGAATACGACAAATCCATGGTGATCAACAGGCTTATCGAAGCATTAACTCAGTGGCAAATTCAAGCGCGAAAAGCGACAAAAAGTAGCAATTACAGAATTCAGTTGAGGATTTAGCAACACATGGCTCAACTGTAGACAGACAAACAGATGTAAACTCAAGGCTTGATACTATACAAGAACCAGAAGAAAATGAAAACATCAAAACAACAATTGAGGAACTGGAAGCTGTGATATTATTTGTACATTGACCGGACAGAAAAGTCTACATTGGAACCAACCTCAGCCCGGAGATGAAAAGTAAGTTAATTGAATTTTTAAAAGCTAACGCAGATTGCTTTGCCTGGTCGCATTCAGATATAACAAGTATACAATATCAGGTGATTCAGGATGAAGTACAAAAGCTCTTAAAAATCGGGTCTATCTGCGAGGTAAAATATCCTGATTGGTTAGCTAATACTGTAGTAGTGCCCAAAAAGAATGGCAAATGGCGAGTTTGTGTAGACTATACTGATATAAATAAAGCTTGCCCTAAAGATTCTTTTCCATTACCACATATAGATCAACTAATTGATGCTACTGCAGGACATGAGCTATTAAGTTTCTTAGATGCCTATTCAGGATATAACCAAATAAAAATGGATCCTCTAGATGAGGAACAAACTTCTTTTATTACAGACAGGGGGACTTACTGCTATAAAGTTATGCCATTCGGTCTAAAGAATGCTGGGGCCACGTACTAGAGGCTCGTGACCAAGATGTTTCAAGAACATTTAGGAAAAACCATGGAGGTTTATATAGATGATATGCTAGTCAAATCACAACAAGCAGGGGATCATATTCAACACCTGTCTGATACGTTTCAGATTCTCTGCAAATTCAACATGAAGTTAAATCATGAGAAATATGCATTTGGCGTGTCGTCAGGTAAGTTCTTGGGATTCCTTATTTCTAACCGTGGAATTGAAGTAAATCCCGCGCAGATTAAGGCTATTGAAGAAATACCAGATATATTTACGAGCAAAAAAAGAAGTATTGACAGGTAGAATAACATCGTTGAGAAGATTTATTTCCAAATCATCAGAAAAATTCTTTCAGTTCTTTTCAGCCTTGATAAAGCAAAATCAATTTGAATGGTTTAAAGAATGTCAACAAGCGCTCAAAAATTTAAAAGCGTACTTGTCAAACCCACCATTGCTGGCCAAACCAAAGGACAGGGAAAACTACTCATCTACCTCGCTGATTCGGAAGTGGCGGTAAGTGCAGTATTAGTTCAAGAGAACCAAGGTAAACAATCTCCAATTTACTATGTTAGCAAGTCTATATTAGATGCCGAAACTCGATATCCTCATTTAGAAAAACTTGCACTAACATTAATTATGGCATCTAGAAAATTAAGGCCTTATTTTCTATGTCATTCTATCTCTGTAGTAATTGCCTACCCCTTACGTAATATATTGCATAAACAAGAGTTATCAGGTAGGTTAGCCAAATGGGCTATAGAACTAAGTGAATATGACATCACATATCAACCTAGAACTGCAATAAAGTCACAGGTTTTCGCAGATTTTGTGGCAGATGTTAGCCCAGGGATGGTAGTAGAGGCAGAAAAAGAACTGCAGGTATTTGACGGGTCTAATCCATGTACTTGGACCTTATTTACCGATAGCTCTTCAAATGTAAAAGGAGCAGGTTTAGGCATTGTCCTGATCCCACCTGCGGGAGAGACTATACGACAAGCCATAAAATGCCATCCTATTATTAATAATGAAGCAGAGTATGAAGTTGTGATTGCAGGTCTAGAGTTGGCACGAAATCTCGGAATAGAGCAGGTCATAATCAAAAGCGATTCGCAACTCGTAGTTAACAAAATGTAGGGGACTTATGTAGCTAGAGAGGCGAGGATGCAGCAACATTTGGAAAAAGCACGGGATTTAATTAGACAATTCCAAACTTGGAAAATTGTACAGATACCAAGAGATGAGAATGTCGAAGCAGACGCGTTAGCTAATCTTCCATCCGCTGTAGAAGTGACAAATGAAGAGAACGCTTCTGTAATACATTTGTTTCATTCGGTACTCGATCAAGATAAAAACGAGGTAAATTTCAATAATTTAACTTGGGATTGGAGAAAAGAGATTGTCACTTTTTTGCAGTACGGAATACTACCTGAAGATAAGAAAAAGGCTCAAGCACTTCGTCAAAAGGCTGCTTGTTAATGTTTAGATCGGGGCAATCTATATCAAAAAATGTTCGGCGGCCTTCTCGCAAGGTGTCTCGAACCTTCTCAAATGGAATATGTGATGAGAGAATTACATGAGGTACATTGTGGAAATCACGCTGGAGGAAGATCCTTGGTGAAAACTTTAATTAGAGCAGGGTACTAATGGCCAAAAATGGAAGAAGAAGCTGAATATTTTGTCGCTAAATGTGACAAGTGCCAAAGGTACGGTAACAACATGTATTGACCAGTAGAATTATTACATCCGGTTGTTGCACCATGGCCTTTTATGAAGTGGGGGATGGATATCGTGGGTCCACTACCACAAGCCAAAGGCAAGGTACGATTTCTATTAGTACTCACTGTTATTTTACTAAGTGGGTAGAAGCAGGTACCTTCAAACAGGTATGAGAAAAAGAGGTCAGAGACTTCATCTGGTGAAACATCATATGCCGGTTTGGAGTTCCAAAATAGATTGTGTGCGATAATGGCCCACAGTTCATAGGTGCGCAAATCACAGAGTTCTTTCAAAGTTGGCAAATTAAAAGGATTACTTCGACACCTTATCATCCAGTGGCCAATGGGCAAGCTGAATCAACAAATAAAATTATTATTAATAACTTGAAGAAAAGACTAGAGGAGTCAAAAGGCAAGTGGCCAGAGGTGCTACCCGGAGTCTTGTGGGCTTACCGAACAACAGCAAAAACAAGTACGGGAGAGACACCATTCTCACTTGTGTACGGCGCTAAAGCCTTAATTCCAGTTGAAATAGGGGAGCCAAGTACGAGATACGCTCAAGAAACCGAAGAGTCAAATGAAGAGGAGATGCGGGTAAATCTCAATTTGCTTGAAGAAAGGAGCGAAACAGCTTTGATAAGGATGGCTGTGCAAAAACAAGTTATTGAGTGATATTACAATCGGAAAGCTCGTCTTAGATACTTCAAGATTGGGGACTACGTACTCAAGAAAGTTTTTCAATCCACAAGAGCAGCCAATGCTGGAAAGTTGAGTCCAAATTAGGAAGGACCTTACAAGGTTCGAGGTATCGCGTGAAAAGGTGCATATGAACTTGAAATCATGGATGGCAAGGTTCTACCCTCGAGTTGGAATGCTGTTCATCTGAAAAAGTACTATTTCTAAGGAAAGGAAATACCCACGGTCAGGTATCTTTAATTACGATTTTTTTTTTGAACAGTTAAAATTATACTAACAATTTTAGATGATAGGCAAAAAGCTAGCCCACGCCAAATGATGATATTAGACCTGAAAGACACGCGGAAGAAACATAATTCCCGGTCTTGGGTTACAACTTTTCTGATGGAAGTATAAAGGGTTAAGCAGTCTTCATCTAAGTTATACCTCCGAGTCCCGTATGTTTATCCTTTTCAGGAAAAGGACCGCGTGGAAGGAATAATCAAGTGCTCGAGATTTCATGTTTCAAAGCTCAAACACTTGGCGGACTATATAATATATGTGTAAGGAAGGCAAGGAAGACTGGAATAATTAGAATTCAAGTCAAGCCTAAAGTCTACCCAACAAATCAAAAGTTCAGAGCAAAGCCACGAGCCAAAAATACAAGCTTGATTCAAAAACCTATGAAGAATACACTCGTGGATGTAAATTCCAACTTAATTGTCTTTATAAAAAAAACCCTAAACGTGCTAGGCGTATGATATTTCCAAAACTACCCCTAAATGAGACTAGGGGTAAACCTTCAACTGTTCCACCAAATAAAAAAAAAAACAACACTTCAAATTTCCTAAAAAACTTTTCACTGAGGGGCAGAATCTGAACCAGCAACGGTATCATCAGGCCAGGATGGGCAGCTTGAGTAGAAGGGGGTTGAACAGCCACTTCACCAGGATTAGCCTCATCACCCTCGGGAGTATCAGCCATGGGTGAAGAAAAACTCTGGCTTTGCTGGGTTTTCTCAATTTGTTTCCTTAATCTTTGCTATTTCAGCAGCCAAGTTAAAACCTTCCCAGCTTGCCTCCATAAGAGTATCATGGCGTGCATTGAAAAAGGCCCAACTTACTTCAACAACAGCCTTGTCCTCAAGAGCTTTGTAATCTCTCTCCCAATGCTCAATCTCATTCCTAAGCTCTTCCTTCTCAGCTAAGGCAGCATCATAAGAAGCCTGTAAGGGGGCAAATGAACTCTCCAAAAACTGAAACCTATTGGAAGACACCCGGAGATCTTCTTGAGCTTGGGTGAGCGTTTGAACAAGCTCACCAGCGTAAACTTCTTTCTCATTCAACAGGGCCTTCAGACTTCTGATCTCTTCTGTGGCCTTAGAAAGTTGTTCAGCAAAAGAGGACTCAAGAAGGTTCTTGTCCTTGCCCGCTTGATTGGAAGAGGCTTTCTCAACTGCTAGTTCTGCTGCCATAACTTTTATCTGCTGCTCTAAGGTACATTCTCCTCTAAGACCTCCATCTCAAGTTGAAAACTCTCGTACTGCTCTTTCCAATTATCTGCCTCAGTGTGATAGTCATGCATTAACTGCTCCGTATGGACAACCCTTTTCATCATCTCCGTACCGATGAGATTGATCTACATAAAAAAGAAGGGGATGGGATCCTAACGAAAGGAAAATCACATAAGATAAAAAGGAGGAGTTTATACCTTCAAAGATGATTGCACAATGTTGTTCATCCAAGTTAGAGAAGTATGAATTTCCAGTTTTGACTTCTCAACCGGGCCTATCAAAGGTTTCAGCCACATGTCGGCCTGACCTGACTTCTTCAAAAGATTACCATCAGCAGGAATCTCAATGGTAATTTGTTTCATTGCCCTGCTTCCAATTGAAGAACCAATTTCAGTACGAGAAATAGTAGCAGTAGGAATGGTCGAAGAAGTCAAAATAGCTTCGGGCGGAGCAGTAGTGGCAACGGTAGGAGCAGGCAAATGGGGTTCCATTGGAACAGACACAGGAAAAGAGGCAACAGGCGCTTCCTCAGAAATCAAGTCAAAGTTTTCATCATCAAACCCACGAGAAAAGAGGTGTTCAGCAGAGTCACGAGGTGCTACAGGCGTCTCTTCATCAGAACTCACTAAAGAAGCTTCTTCGGGCTCGACCAGAGAAATAGGGCGAGGAGGAGGAGTAGCTTCGTCATCTGAAATGACACGTCTTCTGGTCCGTGGCTTACGAACTAATGAGCTTCCATTCCGCTCCTCTTCATCTTCAGAATCCTGTGGTCTATCGGCCTTTCTTTTCGATGAAGAACTCAAGATTATCTCCCGGGCTCTTGCTAGAGAGAGCCTTGAAGCCGCGATTGACTCAGCACTCACACCCCAAATGGGAAACCCTGATAAAAAGAAGGGTTAATAAGTTCTAAAGTAAGAACAAAGGAAAAGGAGAAAGTGGAAGAGAAGGTTACCGTGAGTCTTAACCTTCCAACCAAATATATTTGAAAGATACTTCCAAGACTTTACTTGTATGGGAGCAATTGTTAACAATTTTTCTACCCAACCACGAAAACCGAAAATCTCCTTAATAGTTCCCATGGTTGCTGAAAAGGAAAAGTAAAACAGTTACGGAAAGTACAGGCTCTACACAAAAAAGAGAGAAAAAGTAAAAAATTGTAAGGGAAACTTACGTGCAAAGTTCCACTTCTCAGGGAAGGGCATATTCTCTTCGCCTACTAACCCACTTGTAGGAGAAACAAAAAATTGGGCGTACCAGCCACGATCTATATCGTCCTCAGGGTTGACTAAAACTCTCTTACTCCTCGCCACGTGAGTAAAAATCCCATTATGGAATAATTTGGGAGAGTAGAGATGGATTAGATGATAAAAGGTGAAAGTTAACTGAGCCAGGTTAGCCAAATACCTAAGGCATGCTACAACCCTCTATACAATAGGGCCAATCTATCCTAAAACACATCGAAGAGATGGCAAAATTCAATAATAACTGGGTCAATAGGAGGCCTAAAACCTAATGTGAAGGGATACATATACACAAAAGAAAAGTCAGCTTTAAAAGAAGTGATCCTTTGGTTTTCATTGGGGACCAGAATTGGAAAATCAAATTTCCAATGACAATCTCTACGAACAACAGAAATCAAACCCTCAGTAATCTGTGAAGGATAAACATCAGCACGATCATGAGAGGTCATAGAGGTGACTTGATTCCTAATCGATTCTCTATCAGAATAAAAAGAAAGTTCAGCAGGGATAATCTCATCAACCGTAGGTTCACGAATTGGCTCGCTGGAATCGTTATTTCTAGCAGAAGACCTATGTGGAAAGAAGCCCTAGTTCTACAAGACGATGGAGGAGTAGAACTAGGTTGAGAAGAAGAACCTCGTATAGAAACTGACTCTAAGCTATGCAATCTACCACCTCTCCTACTTCTGGTAGGAGCAAGAGGAAGTTCATCTACAATAAGAACCTTTTGAGGATCAGGGTTTGAAGAAGACATAGTTGTATGGAGAAGTAGAATGTTTTGAATGGCAAGATGTGGAAAACTTTTTCGTGAAAGAAAAGACAAAGGATATATTTATACTCGGAAGCAACCGTCATACAAAAAGGTAATGATGGAAACATCATTATGAAAACTATCACTTCGAGATTGATGCAGCCGTAGAAAAAGCCTTAGAAAGCGCTGAAGAGTTGCAGAACCAATCGTAGGCCACCACGTGTCACATGCATTAAATGGAAGTGACATACGCTGCGTCAGTTCAGGGTATAATGATATGTGGAAACGACGGAAAAAATTCTCGCTTTAATGAGATCCACTTCCCAAATATTCAATTGCTGAATAATTGGCAAGTGGGGGGGACTATCTGTATTGGGAAAAATCAATATTACACTTGGAATTAATTATGTGGCTGACGTAGCAAAACACGTGGATCATTAGAAAAGTGACAGCTGGAAAAGAGTACTTAAAGAGATGCGAATCTTAATAGGTACGAGCAAGGTGTCTAAGAGACAAGAAGAAACGGTTGCTCGGGTCTCTTCATAATTTGAAGAGACATTGGCGGAATGAATCAAGACAGCAAAAAGTACAGATTCGTTAACCTTCAATTAAATGGTTCATTAATATCATTAATTGCTCATTATGACTCGATAATGAGAGGGAAGAGACTTTGTACTTAGAAATAGCTATAAAAGAGGGAGAAATGACATTTGTATAGATACGTTCTGATTACTATTGGAATATATTTATTTACTTTGCTTTATACCGATTGCTTTGCTATTTCTCGTTCTAATTTTCCTTTTCCATTGCAAAAATATTCTTTTATTTGATTATCAGTAGCCCGAGTACTTCTAAAAATAAGCTTTGACCAAAATTCTTATTTTCTGGTTAAATAGTGAAGAAGTCATGGAAAATAAGCAATAACAATAGCAAGAAAAAAGAAGAAGACAATAACTAGAGCAAGAAAACTAGGATAACTAAAGCAAACAACATGTGCTACTAGAAATCTAAGAATAAGAGAAAGCGGGCATAATACTAATACTACCAGGGAATCAAAATATAAGAAGTAAACCTACGAACAAGTCAAAGGGTGTCAATATATAGTGTATATTCATATTTTTTTTTACCTAGCTAGGTAATATTTCGTCCAAGATGCTCCGCCACTACGTCCCACAGTTTATTTAAACATAAGAGAGATTATATCCCCTTAATCTTAATTAATTATCTTATTGTTTATTTGGTATGCAGAAAATAGGTCCATTTTTAAAACGAAAAAGGGCTAAAAATACCCCTATAGTATTAAATGGTTTACTATCGCACTCCGTCCACCTATTGATCTGTAACTACATCTAACGTGTTTTCTTGTGAATAGTAGAAATTAGTTGAGACTAATATCCAAATATTGCTATCTGATTAATGGGCAGTTTAAAGTTCGGCATCTACTTTTTCTTTTTTAGAATTAATTTCTACTTGTCAGCCTAGGGGTTGTATCACAATTTAACCCCCCCCCCCCTCTCTCTCTCTCCTCAGTTTGTAAGCTATAATGGAGTGAAATAATAATAGTATTGGTTTTATACAAATCGTGGATAGGTAGAAAAATGGGGGGTCGAATATTTTGGGGTGGAATCATAATAGCTATACGGGGCAATACCATTTTTTTTTTATAAATTAGGAATAGGTAGGTCGAAATATAATATTTTTACTATGGTTGTCCGAAAAATGAGGCGGGTCGATATTTGAAGCGGGTTATAATTGATATGGACAGATACCACGCTGTCCCAACAAATCGTGACAACACATAAAAGAAGGGACCACAGATGTTTGTTAGTCGCCGGGGCAATTCCAGACCACAAGATAACGTTAGATGTATTTTCAGACCAATAGGTGGACGAGCGTGACAGTAAACCATTTAGAATAATTAATGGGGTATTTTTAGCCCTTTTCTGTTTTTAAAAATAAGCGAATTTCTATAGCTACAACTTCCAATTACATTTATTATTTTTCAGTAACAGTTTTGTCAAGCAACTTTTTTCTGATTTCTAAAATAGAAATATGAAGTTCCAAGTAGTTAGCTATATAAGGGTTGAAATGATTAATAGTAATATATTGTGCACCATGATATAAAAACGTATACGGTCAAAATCAAGGAGTATGATTTTGAAAGCTTCAAATCGGGCTATAGGCCGAGTCCAGGCGACTCGAAGTGGGTATCCGTATCCAACTTAAGGGGCACCTACCTCGGGGAAGTGATCGAATACCTGGCACGGGCTAACATCGAGGGCGGCATTGTCTCGAAGTCAATCAAGAAAGAGCGGGAATTTCTCAAGGACACGTGGATTTGAGCATTGATTATAGGATAAGGGCTGTACGAAATGGTACAGATCCGTACTAGGCCGTTATACACTTGTACCAATAGAATTCTTTACCTTTATATAGCAAGATACTATGTTAGGGTTTTCTCCTCCTACATAAAGGAGACCCCCATCATTATTTGTGAGGGCATCAAAGATCATTCACTGCAATAGAACATTCTTATTCTTCTCTTGTTTACATGCTCAGCAATTTACTTTCCAGCTTTATTGCCTTTTACTTTATATTGTTCATATTTATTACTCTAACTGATCTTCGAGGTCCCTGGATAAATCGAGCTCAAGGCCCCCTACAATTCCAACAGCATCAATTTGTTCTTTATTTCTTCTTACTTGACCTCAATATTACTCATATATCACTAGTATTAGAATATAATCACGTATCTTTAAAACCAAAAGATCATCTTTAATTGTTACTTTCATTTTTTCGAGGTAAACAGTTTGGCACCCACCGTGTGGCTAAAGATAATAGTGATTATTTAGTGCTAGTTTTTCTGATAGCACATGTTATTCTTCATACTTTTTCTTGTCCAAGATTCTTTTGATTTCAGGCTTAATCATGTCTAGAACTTAAAACGCACCCGCTCACAACAGTGAAGGACTTGGAGAAAAATAGCGGCATAGGGCTCGGTGTCCACCGTAAACCCTGAAGGAGTGCCAAAGTGGAGCCAGTTGACATTAGCTCCCACAACGCACTAAAGACGGATGCAGGCACAACCCGCAAGGAACGCACACAGGGAAACCCGAGCCGGAGGCCAGGAACACGAGGACTAGAAGAAGAGGAGTCAGCCTCCAGTGATATTAGAGATGCTGCAACTCAGCAATTGCCGTCGCTAAAACTTCAGAGCCAGAAAAGAACTCCTAACACCGCCGAGCCATGTAAACACGCAGCATGGACCAGTGCTGGAAAGGCCCGATGAAAGTGGCTCGGCGACTGACTCCACAATCATGAAATGCTCGAGGAACTGACTAAGAGAAATCGAGTCAGGAGAAAGAAGATAGAAGACAACAACAAGAAGGTGGAAACTTACAACTCCCGAGTAGAACTAGATACCGGGAGCACCTCCATTTTGAAGGGTTTAGACGCCAAAAACTTCAAGACAAAAACCTTTCCCCCCAAGTGCGGCTCCGATGCCCATATCCCAAGAGTTCCACATGCCAGAGATACCAAAGTACAACGGGACAACTTGACCCATTCAAACATATTACTTCTTACACTTGCTGAATTAAAGGAAAAGAATTGAATGATGACGAAATCAAGTCTGTATTGTTAAAAAAGTTTGGGGAAATAGCTATCAAAAGGAGCTATGATCTGGTATCACAACTTAGCTCCTAACTCCATTGATTTGTTTGCTATGTTTGCGGATGCCTTCATGAAAAACACGTAGGGCCATAAAGGTGGCCACGAGAAAATCCGGACGTATTCAAGATAAAACAAAGAGACGAAAAATGCTAAGGGAGTTCGTGTCATGATTTCAAATGAAAGGATGGAATTACCCCGGTCTCCGATGACTGGGCAGTTCAGGCTTTCATGCAAGGTTTGAATGAAAGAAGCTCGATAGCATCTCGACAGCTAAAACAAAATTTGATTAGTACCCAGCTGTGACATGGTCGGAATGTGCACAATCGTTATCATCAAAATCAGGTTGAGGATGACGTTGGGCCCCTCAGGCTCAGTTCACCCAACAAGGTTCGCAGCCAAGCCCCGAGGGACACACCGGGGGATCAAATATCTAACAAGAAAGTTATCAACCGTACATCGAAGACTGAAGAAACATTTCAAGGCGTAATGCACCTCGGAATGATCGAAGAGTGATACGAGGCCAAAAGCTCCCGGGGATTCATGAACAAAATGGGTCTTGACAGGCGCTCAGGACCAGTGGAGACTCCTAAATTATCAGAATACAACTTCAGTGTCGACAGCTCAAGATCGTGTCAGCCATTGGCAAGATTAAAGATACTAGATGGCCCAAGCCATACAGACAGATCCTTCCAGAGAAACCCCAACGTAATGGTGTAGGTACCATGGTACTCACGGGCACAAGACCGAGGATTGCAGACAACTTAGAGAGGAGGTAGCTCGACTATTCAACGAGGGGCACCTTCGTGAATTTCTCAGTGACCGGCCAAAAACCATTTTCGAGAAAGAGATGTAAACAGGAAGAATGAACCCGAAGAACCTCAGCACGTCATTCACATGATCATCGGTGGAGCAGACGTCCCATAGGGACCTACATTCAAGCGTACTAAAATATCCATCACAAAGGAACAACGGAGTCGAAGCTATACGCCAGAGGACGCTCTATCATTCTGCAACAAAGAAGCAGAAGACGTATCCCAGCCACACAACGACGCCCTGGTAATCTCTATCCTTTTGAATAAAATTTAGGTTAAACGTGTTTTAGTGGATCCAGGTAGCTCGGCGAACATAATCAGATCGAGGGTCGTGAAACAACTCAGCCTATAAGATCAGGTTATACCTGTGTCTCGGGTGCTGAATGGCTTCAACATGGCAAGTGAAACCACGAGGGGAGAAATTATCTTGCCTGTAAACGTAGCCGGGACCATACAAGACACCAGGTTCCATGTCATCGAATGTGACATGAGATATAACGTACTCCTCGGGAGGCTGTGGATACACAATATGAGGGCAGTGCCTTCAACTCTCCATCAGATGGTAAAGTTCCCGACCGAGGAAGGAGTGAAAACAGTCCATGGAGAACAGCACGCTGCAAGAGAGATGTTCGCAATCGAGGAAGTGGTACCGGCACCGGAACCCTTGACCTCGAACACATCGACTTCCAAAGGCAAGTAGGAGGCTAAGTAGTGGTCACGATTCCGAGCGTCGACGGAAGCAAAATAACAGGTAACCGAAGGCGAAGACCCTAGAACCCCTGTTTTTCCCGAAAAACCTGATGCTACCAAGCCAACCGCTGAAAAATAAAGGTACACCTGGGAACGGGACTAGTCCCCGCTCTCGGGAAAAAACTCATTTAATTTCTTGTTAATGATATAGATCGCAGTTCTTCAATATGACAGGGATTCCGCTCGAAGGATAAACAGGTAAAATAATTAAAACTTATATTGATGATATGACTGGCTAAGTCCCTATGCGCAGGGGACCAATTTAATTCATCTGCAAGAAATAGTCAACATTTCGGGGCAATACGACACGAAGCTCATTCCAGAAAGGCGTTCCCTCGGAGTTGGGGGACAGAGCTTCTCTGCGTCAAATCAGGGCACCGAAATCATCCCCGACCAGGCCAAGGTCCTCGGAGGTATCATGGTCGTAGACAGCAAGACCTTGGAATCATTGGTAAAGGAACTTACAGGCTCGACACAATGAAACCTCCCGAAGGCTCCCAAAGGCTCGTGTTCTCGAGAACACCCATTCCTGTACGAAGGTCGTAGGTTATAGAGCATATGTTGCACTCTTTGTCCCTTAGCTCGGATTTTGTCCCAAATGGGTTTTATCGGCAAGGTTTTTAATGAGGCAACACCTTTATGCTACCCGAGGAACGACCAACAAATATTAAAGGCTTCTTTTCAATCAACCTCGAATACTGGGGGGCATCACCCTCGGAGGTTACATTTTTGGAAAAAATATTTCACGCCTAAATGGGCCTCGATAGGAACATTCAGGTTATATCAAAAACACTTTGTGTCTCATACAAGCTCTACACTTACAATCCTACGGGAAACGGCATAAAAGCCAAGACATAGAAGCACCCCAAATACTCGGGGACTACCATAAATAATTCTAATTTATAAAGACCTCAAAGAGGCACCCATTAGAAACAAAGGCCAAGGCCGATATTCTCGGGGTTTAACTTCTCGAACAAGTTCGAAAAGTTATCGGGTAACAAGTCCAAGTGACATACCCAAAGGCTACGGCCAAATAAAATACTACGGTCATATAAAGGCTACGGCCAAATAATGCGGCTCGGAGACGTCCGACTTCCGCTATAAATTAAAATGCCTTCAAACACTTTGTATAAACCGGTTAAATCAGGGCTACCCTCGGCAAAAGCTAAACTCAAAGGGCTTCGATAAATTCAGCCCTCTAAAATTCAAAGGGCTTCGATAAATTCATCCCTCAAAAATTCCAAGGGATTCGATAACATCGACCCTTGGAAACACCTCAAGAGGTGTTCAGTTATGTTTACACAAACAAATCAATAATAAGGTTCCGATACGTTAGACCTTCGAAAAACCTACGGGTACAAAAAACACATGCTAAGGCATAATTGAATTTTCACTAAGTCTTTTAAGCCAAAATGAGGGAAAAATTATATAGCCATATTAAGAGGCTGTATCGGCCCAACTTAAAGAGCCTAAGGGCCAACTTAAAGAGCCTAAGGGCCGAGATATAAGAGCCTAAGGGTCAATCTTAAAAGAGCATAAGGGCCGATATATAAGAGCCCAAGGGCCAACTTCGAAATGCTTGAGAACCAAGAACTTATAGCTTGAGGCTCCGCTCTCGCTTCGATCCGAACTCAAGGATTCACAATATACCGAGCTTACCTCGGATCGATTTAAAACTTAGCTCAAAGATTATTATATCTATCGATAAAAATCTAAGGGTTTATGACACCCCAAGCCCTAGAAACAAATCCTCGGATTGGTCATTCAAACGAAGTCTTCCATAAATAAAGACAATGTTAAATCCAGCTCAAACCAAAGACAAGACAAAAGTTTCCCTTGTATTTCCAAAGATGATTGCAGGGAATATTTACACAAGGGAGGTCTACAAAATAAAGTAACCTAAAACTACTTCAGGCTCACATCCTTAGCAGCCGCGTCTTCGGGAGTCGCATCATGGGGAGTCTCATTCTCGGCGGCTTCATCCCCGTCTCTTTCACCCTCGGAGGCACTGGCTGAATCATGCTCATCGAAAAGTAGAGCGGCCGCCTCTTCTTCCAAAACTTTCTCCGCTTCAATATCGACTGAAAGATCGAAGCCGCGAGCGTGTATCTCTTCGAGAGTCATCCTCCGGGATTGTCTCCTAGCATGGCCCGAGGCACTTGTTAACTTAGCCTCCATCGTGGAAGAAACCTCCCTTGCTCGGGCATTAGCATCTTCTGCATCAGCTCGATAAGTGGCCATAACGGCCGCAACATCAGATTTGGCCTTGGCCAACTCAGCAGCAGATCTGGTTTTGAGCTCCTCGATTTCAAGGCCCCGAGCTAGGCTCTCCTCCTTCGCGCCTCGAAGCTGGCGTTTGAGCGAAGCTAGCTGCTCTTTTAGAGTTTCCTTCTCAGAAGTGAGATCGTCCATACCTCGCCTCAACCCCAGGGCATCGGCTTCTTTTATCTTAAGCTCCTCCTGAAGCTACGCCTCCATATCGGTTTTCTGACTGAACTGCAAAATTAACGATGTTAGCCACTAAAACAAAACAAGTGCGTAACAAACTCTCAGGAATTATCTTACCTTCTCACCTTACTCGGCTCGATCTTGGCACACCTACATCAACTCAGCTCGAAGATTATGAATCTCCAACGCTTTCTTCATATATAAGGCTTTTACGGCGTCCCTCTCCTCTAAAGTTATCTTAAGCTCGGCCTCACACCGAGCAAGATCGTCTCGGGACTTGGAAAACGCCCTCTTTTGGAGCACCATAGCCTTCATTAAAAAGAAGGAGAGTTAGATCTGGAATAGCTACAACAAAGGCACAATAGGCAGAAAACTCGCTTGTTCAAAGAGTCTACGTACTTCATTAAAAATGAAAAAAACATCGGGATCGGGACCGTCATCAAGCCCTGTAAGACATTCTTGAAAGATGTCGTTACCCTCATGGTTTACTCCCATTCCAGAGGATCTCATGTTCGCAGCTTCCCGGATCATCCCCTCGGAGAACTCGGGGCCAGGGGGAGAATCATCCACGTTAATCACCCCGAGCGATCCGCTCGGGGCATTTTCCTTTATCTGAAGAGGCTCGGGGTCAGGGTGTTCGGCCTCGCCCTCATAATGATCTCCTAAACGAGGCGCCTTCTTTCTAGACTATGGTTCGGAGACCTTGTTCGAATTCCCTTTAGAGATTTCTTCAGCTCTGGAGTGGGCCTTTGATCAGCCGCCGTTGGTTCGGTGGGCTTCGAAGTATCAGCATTCTTTCTTTTATGATTTACCAACAAGCAATCATCATCTTCTTCTTCCTCCAATTCCCAAAGGCATTGAGCCGTTTCCGGACATAAGGCCGCCATTTCGGCCTTGGGCCTTCGAGCCACGCTCTTCTTTGGCTTTGGGGGATTTTCAGATGTCTCCCTTCTTCTTTTTCTTTCTGTGAGAGGTTTTAGAGCCTCCACTTCACCAGTCGGGGCCAGCCTCAATTCAATGGCGTCCCCAAGACCTGCGAAACACCAAGATCAGTGTCCCGTAACAGTAACACTGGAAAAAAAATGAAGAACTCACCATGGTTTTTTGCCTCCCATCGACCCTTAGCCAAGTCTTACCAGCAACGCTCCGAGTAAGGGGAGGCGGAAGCCAGCTCTCGGACCCAGCCCTCGAGGTGCGGGACCCCACCAGGAAACCAAGCAGCGGCTAACCATCGTAAAGAGTTTAGATCAAAGGAAGATATAAAGTCGAGAAAAGAGAAGGAAGCAGAGTATACTCACGCTTCATGTTCCACTCCTCGGGGAACGACATCCAATCAGCAGGAATGAGATCAGAGGTATTGACTCGGACAAACCAGCTCATCCACCCACGGTCTTTATCCTCGTCGATATTAACAAACAGAGATTTTAATGATTGAGATCGGAAGA
>NW_017675719.1:53895-56004 GCF_001879085.1 Nicotiana attenuata
CCCCTCCCCCCCCCCCCCCCGGATAAAGTCGGGGACTGTACAGTCTTAATCAAATGATCGAGGGTGAAGGACATCCCCTCGATTTCGCTCGAAAAGAACCTGATTAAGTAAAACATCGCCAGAAGGAGGGGTAGATCTAGCCAAGTGTCACTCGATACCGTCGGCAAAAGTCGAGGATAACCGGGTCTATGGGACCCTGGGTCGGAATTGCATGGCCAAGTGTAAACGGGTAAGTGTATACACTCAAGTACTCGGCTTTATATGTGGTGATATCATCCTCAGAGGAGGGAATCACTACTTCCTTATTGTCCTATTGGCAATCCTCCTTTACTTTCTTGAGCTCGGCCTTGGTCACCAAACAAACATATTGGGACATGGGCTCGCATCGGCCTGGTGTCAAAATAGGTTTTTTGATTTTGAAATCGGATGTTATCTCACACGGCAAGGGGATGCATTCCTCGATACAAGGTGGCACGAACGATTTATTCTTGGTCGATCGGGAAGATGAAGGAGCGTTTTCCTTTTGAGGAACAGATTTGGAAGTTTTAGCCATCACTATGCGGTAGATCCAAGAAGATAAAAAAATGTTGTTAGTAAAGAAAAGGGAGAGTTCAAGGAAATTGAAAAAGGCTAAGTGAGACTTTGGAAGCATTGAGGGAATAAAGTTTGAAAGGTTATGGGATTTGTCTATATATAAAGATCATTTAAACGTGGTGAGGAAGCCAAAAGGCCGACCGTCAGCCGCCCACAATTAATGGTTTTGGGAATAGTACAAAAAGCAACCGTTCAGTCACTTCAACCGCTTATGTCATGGTGTTCACATCAGGACCTAGGCATCGGGATTTAGTTTGTCAGAAATCATTAAGGACAGTCTACAAGTTGAGTTCGAGTGGACACTCGCTCGACTATTAAGCCCAAGGGCTACCCGAGTTCAAGCAAACTCTCACTCGGAGACTATTTATAAAGCCTAAGAGCTGTCTTTATTTCTAGTTCGAGCAAATACTCACTGTGAGCACGTGATTTTTGCCCTATATGAATTACTCCCACAAATTCAAAACAAAATAATTTTCCATTGTTTGTAATTTTGTGGATTTTTGTGGCATTTTTCGTTAGTTGTTTGCATATTGTCTGCGCATGTTTATTTCATTTGAGTAATGAAAAAATACAAAAATACTTGACATTTTCACTTAGGGTTTAACTTTGCATTTTAGGATTAATTAGTAGTAAAGAAAATAACAAAACTAGTTCAATTCGCATTTTTAATTTTGATTTTTGATTTTTAGTAGTGTTTCTTTTGAATTTATTTGGTGTTAATTAGTCTAGGATTAGTTGAGTATTAGGAGTTAATTTAGATTTTTACTTGAATATTAGGAATTAATTTGGATTTTTAGGAATTAATTAAAATGAATAATTGAATTGAAAGATAGAAGTTTGGGTTGTTCAGATTTAATTCAACCAGGCCCAATAGATACCCCTTTTAATCCGCACAACCCAGGCCCAAAACGCCTTAGCCCAGTCCGGCTCTGAGACGCCAAAACGACGTCGTATTGCCCAAATCAATCTCAACCATCGAGGTTGATTAATCCAATGGATGGGAAGCCCCCATCATTAACTATATAAGTGTCTGAACCCAACCCACCCCCCTCAGACCCCCTACCCCTCGCTTCTCTCATCAACATCAGAGAACCCTTCATCTCACCGCCGCCTACCACCACACGCCGCCGACCGGAAATCGCCTCCGCCGGCGGCGATCGTCCGATGAACCTAAAATTTACACCACGGATTCCCCATGACCTCCTCTTTCCAAACCCCAAACTTCCATGGCTCGAATCACACCCAATCTTCTCGAATATTCGAGTCTGTTGCCGCCGCCCACGGCGGCGCCGCCCCAAATCATACCAAATTTACACTCCACAACCCCCAGGCCGCTCTAAGCTCCATTCTCATGTTTACTGCACAAGAATCCTAACCGAAGTCCTTCAATTTCACATCTAGGGTTTGAGTCTAATAGTGAGTTTTCCCCTATTCTTCTCTTGTTGTATTTCTTTCTTCTTCTGCTCTCTTCCTTTTGCTTCCTGTGATTTGATCTTGCTTTGATAGTTGTTGTTA
>NW_017675719.1:58029-61223 GCF_001879085.1 Nicotiana attenuata
TTCTTACTCTCAACGTTAGTTCTTTTAGCCGGCTCGCCCATTTGGTTCAATTCCCTTTTAATAGCTAAGGGGTGTTATGAATAAAGCCAATTGGTAATTTTGGGCTTTCGAGTTAGGTAGCGGGTCCAAACTAAAAGGCTTGACCTTTTGTTTGAACCCGGACTTGAACATGAAGCCCGAATTTTTTAAATATTAATTGGCTAGGACTTTTCCTTTTATTATTAGAGACAAATAAAAAATAGAAAATCATAGTTACTTTAGGACTTGCCCTTTTAAATAAAATGAGACGGGCCTCGCCGCACAAAACATATAAATTGCGGGGCCCTCATTAAACGATTATATAAAAATATTTAGAATTCGGGGCGTGCCATTTAGCGAATTTCCATGGCCTCCCGCAAAGTTAATAACACGTTAGTCGCTTTAGGCGCGTTCTTTGAATAATTTTACCTTCTTAACTACGGGTGTGCATTTCATGCGATCCAAATCCAAATCCCAAAACGTTGAATAAGAGGTGTCAAGGATCCGGGTGCATTTCATGTGACGTGATCCAAAAACACGCTCTTAAACGGCGTTCACTTTCATAAAAACTAATTAAAAGCGGTTAAATAATTCTAAAAATTGCAATAGGATAACATGTATTAAAATCAGACTTTAGCCAAATATAGCAGTTGAGCGACCGTGCTAGAACCACGGAACTCGGGAGTGCCTAATCCCTTCTCTCGGGTTAACAGAATTCCTTACCCGGATTTCTGGTTCGCGACTGTTAAACAGAGTCAAACCCTTTCCTCGATTCGGGATTCAAACCGGTGACTTGGGACACCATAAATCTCCCAAGTGGCAACTCTGAATCTCTTAATAAAATGAATCCCGTTTCGATTGTCCTTTAATTGGAAAAACTCCTTTTATTATACCCTTCACGGGGTGTAGTAGCGAGAAAAGGAGGTGTGACAGCTCTGGCGACTCTACTGGGGATAAGAACCCAGAATTTCGGTTCAGGGTTCAAGAATTCGAGCTCAGTTAAATTGTTATATTTGGCTTTATCTGATTTTTCTACATGTTCCATGCTATGTGCTAAATGTTTTACCGCTTTGATATTTGATTGAATTGTATATATAAACTGTTGCGAATCCCTTCCTCTCTCTGAGTCTTCTACATCATGGAGAAGGGTGCACTTCGTGTAGCTTCTCTTCTGTTTAGAGTCTTTTCCCATTTAGAACGAGGTTTGGATAAGTTGCTAAGCCGGCGGAGCTTCTGTATCCCCAGTACGCTGCCTCCCCCTCGGCCCGAGTTGTCCGCTCGGGTAAGCCAGGTCTAGACCAATAAACCTAGGGTTAAACCTAGAAGAACAAAACCTCATACCGGATCCCTAGTAGGACGCTTGTTTGCATCATGTGCACTTGACTTAGGGGACTCAACACAGGGGTTGGGTCCATCTAGGACAGGTGACCTGAAATAATGGACCATCCTGATGCATCTTACGTGCTACTTGCCCATTTATTTGCTTGGCTTTGCATGTTGACCGGCTTGTCTAAATGAGTGAATTATGAAAATAAGCAGTGTTGGGACTAAGTGAGGGTAACCGCTAGTTTTGAAAAAACCAGTGTCCAAGTAGTACCGAAATGCTGGCGGATTTTTGGAAAAAAGGAAAGAAAAGAGGAAAAGTGTTTTCTTTAGTTTGTTTTGTTTACCAATGGAAAAGAAAAACGAAAAAAGAGGGTTCTATTTTCAAATTAGTTTGTTTATTTGCCACTGAACAAGCAATATAAAAAAAATGAATTTTGCTTTCAGAAATAGTGTATTTGCCAACAAAAACAAAAGAGTCTTATTTTCAAAAAATAGTTAGGTTTATTTCCCCGAACTACGCCGGTTTGATTCTCACTGGATGTGAGATACGTAGGCAACCCTCATCGGGTCCAACCTCCCTTTTTGCAAAAATAGCCAAAAATGTCAAAATTTTAATTCTTGTCGTAAATAAGTCGGGTTATGCCATTCTTGTTTAAAATAAGCCGAATACCCCTAAAAGGACGCCGGAAGGCCGTTTTTGCAAGAACAGCCACCCTGAGTCATTTTTAAATGGTTTGCGGGCACAGCCTTAAAATCTTCCTCCCAGAAGTGCTGAAAGGCCGTATTTGCAAATCCAAGGCCTGTTTTCTAAATAAAGAATTTTTGCACAAATAGCCATTTTTTTCAAATTAAGTCATTAAAATCCCCTAATAAATGTGCAGGATGGATTCAAGTAACATCGAAACCTTCTCAGTCCTGAGCGAGATCCCTTTGAAACTTCACATGTGGTGGCATGATTTGGGAAAAGGAAGCAGAGATACCGTGGTCAAAAGTTTGGGTGGTCTCGTTGATTTGCTAAACATCAAACCAAGGAAAGATATTATTGAGGCATTGATACCATTCTGGGATCTGACCCGTAATGTATTTCGGTTTTCAGGTTTTGAACTCACACCTACATTGGAAGAGATTGCCGGATACGCCGGTCTCAACGGGAACCTCCGAGGTAGATACCCACTTGCCCCACGACCGGTAACCCTTCATAGGTTTTTGGATTTGTTAAACATTAGCCGGGATATTCAAGCCCCGCAGCTGGAGGAAGGGTGTTGTACATTGCATTTCTTATATCACCGGTATGGTAACCCCAAAGGCTTCGAGGAACCCAACATAGGATTGACACATGCTGGAAATAAAGACAAATGGGAAGCCCGACGGGGATTAGCCTTCATGGTAGCCTTTTTGGGAGTGGTAGTTTGTCCAAGAAAGGACGGTCACATAGACCTTGGCTTGGTAGGGATGCTAGATGTTGCCATGAAAAAACCTACTAGCACGGTGGTTCCCCTAATTGTAGCAGAAATGTACCGAGCTTTGACCAAATGTCGGGAAGGGGAGAAATTCTTTCAAGGTTGCAATTTGCTCTTACAATTGTGGATACAGGAACACCTCTGTCACCGCACAGGCTATATGAACTACGGTTTAACTGGAGTGAGTTGTATTGCAGAATTCGAGACTCGGGTGACAGGTATTGAATTCCCTGAGGGTACTGAGGCTTAGTCGTCATGCTTAAGATCCTTGACCGCAGATAAAGTTGAATGGGCTTATGGATGGCTTCCTGCTACTGAAGCTGTATACACCTCAGCGGAGGTCCCTTATATTCTTTTGATGGGTATTCGAAGCATATAGCCTTATGCTCC
>NW_017675720.1:0-5757 GCF_001879085.1 Nicotiana attenuata
AATCTAGAGTTATCCATATTTTCATTCAGCAATATGCCTTTCCCTTTGTTCCGCTTCGTATTTGATTCTAAACAACTTTCAAATGCTGCCAATCATAAAGTTAAATTTTCAAATATTTAAACCTTGTATATCAATATTGATAACCAGTACATACAAATTAATAATTAGGACACCAGAAAAGACTAATTATTTTTCAAATTTGCTACTGGAAGGGACTTAGGATTATATGCAAGAGGCTTGGATTTCGAAATCTGCCCACAACTCATTATGGGGTAGATAATTGATGGTGTGCAATTTTGATATGATGGAGTTGGCACAACATGTCCATTTATTTTTTCGCCATCTGCAGTATGCATCCCAAACATTCTAATTGTACTCAGTCCAGATTTATCTCTATTCTCATTCACTAATATGTCTTTCCCTTTGTTCTGCTCTTTATTTGAAGACAAACAACTTTCAAACGCTGCCATTCACAAATTAAAAATTCAAATATTTAAACATTCTAGATAAATATAGATAACCATTACATACAAGTTAAGAAATAAAATCATAAAAGACTAACCATTTCTCAAATCTCGTAGTGGAAGTGACTTTGGACTATATTCAAAAGGTTTGGAGGAAAAAACCTGTCCACAACTTGTTATAGGGATGCCAACTGGTGGTGTACAATTCTGATATGATGGAGTTGGCACAACAACATGTCTATTTCCTTTATCACCATCTAAAGCATACATTCCAGCCATTCTAATGGTACTGAATCCAGATTCGCCTGAATTCTTTTCAGACGTTCCATGACATATATATGTGTTGATTGACATATTTGTTCGCGTTACATCCCTTTGTTTCCTCATTTCATTGACATCATCTTTTAGAAAGCACCTCTTGCATCTCGACTGGGAAACTGTTCATGAATATTTTCAATTAAGATAAGCTTGATATATATGAAAATATTTAGTAAAAATTAACACCCTTAGATTTATAGGAACTGTCCATTTGTTATATCAGACAAAGGAGGACATCTGTTTTCTTTTTCGTTAGCATTCCCTCTGCCATTTGTGGGATCAACATTCTCTGTAGAACACATGAAATTTTCGAAAATGAGTTACAGAAAAGGAATAATATAAAATAATTCAACATACAATCTAACAAAAGATATAAAGCTTCATGCTCATTTCATACTTTGCTGGACCAAAAGAATTTCTCGATCGAAATAAGCTACTAACAAATAAATTGGATCATAGAAAGCCTAAACCATCTTTTTCAGAATTCATATTTTTTATGTTGTAGAAGACAGTACACCAAAATGAGAATGTATTACTAATAATATGTCAATTCTCAGTACCTGGAGAAGAACCCTTGATTTCTAGTCGAATATTTTGTGTTATAATTTAGGGTTTATATCTAACATCGATTAATTTATAACACGGAAAAGGTTAAATACATCAAAGCTAAGCGCGGCAATATAAGTTTTTACCATTGCGATCCGAGAAGTGTTTAGTCCGCTTTTGATTTCGTATGCATATTTTGTTTGTTCTTGCCAGTTTCTTCTGATCTTCCATGTCCAAGTAGCCTTGAAAATGGATTTCTGCTGAGAATTGAGAAATTTTTAAAAAGAGAGAGAGAGAGAGCGCGAAGAAGACTTGGGAATTTTTATGACTGAGACAGTGCGAAGACGGTTTGGGACAAATCGGGAATTATTTTAGAGGCATATGTGCTAATATGTTTTAATTTTTTGGATTTCTGTATTTCCCAATCCTTTTAATTTAGAGAAAGATAGATATATCCTAGTGGTCTTAAGTTTTAGCTTCTCATACCTAACGTTTTTCTTTTTCTATTTTTGTCATTACATTCAACAAACCTTTGTAAGCCAATATCTAGTTAAATGTACTTTTACTATTTTTTGTTATTGAACAAAAAATGGAAAAAACATGAAGCCACATTAAAGCTATTTTAGTTCTGTTTCAAACGCAGAAAATATTTGCACGCACAGAGCGAAGCCAGGATTTTTAGTTTATTAGTTCTTATTGAATTTGTGTTATTTACATGATTATAAAAAGATACTTTGTACATATTAAATAAATAGTGAACACAAATACATAGTTTGATCGGTTCCCTGCACACACATACTTAGATTTTTATGAGAAATAGCATAAGCAAAATCATACAAAAGTAATTACTACATAATAGATGCAGAGTGTACGGCTCTCTTAGAGCATTAGTATTTTTTTTTGTCATACTTTAAAGTGATTCCTACAGGTTTATAGACTTGATTGTATGTAGCGATTGGCTTCTTCTTGTTCTTGATTTTCTTTGGCATAATTATATTTTTCATTGGTAAGCCTAGTAAAATGTACCTTGAGATTCTAGTGAAGCAACTCTTATAAGTAACATTTTGATTTGTGAATAGTTTCTAAGTGTTCTGTTGGTATATTCTATACATTGTACTGGTGCATATAAATAATCTAATTGATGGATGGTGAATTTGTTATTTCAATGTATTTTGCTATCTGATGCAATTCTTCTGTAACGCACATCATTCGTGATTTCCAACTAATTTAGATTCCTTACTTTACTGCAGATTTTGTTTACTAACAACCCCAGACTACATCCTCTGTTGCTCATTTATCGTCCGACATTTAGTTAAAGCTTACTGCAAATATTAGGATTTTTTCGTATTATCATATTTACTCTTAAACGACATAATTAAAAAAACTATGCATTCATCTATTTGACCGATGCAAAGATAAATATTGCTGATGTTTACTGCAGAATATTTGTACAAATAATGAGAAGCACTTATATAAGGGCGCCTGAATGGAACTATACATGGTGCTGTCGGAGGAGCTGGAGAAAGCCTTTCAGATTTTACCCCCATCCAAACTACATGGAGTATCTACAGGGTTTTTTGAGAATTTCATACGATTCAAATACCTTGAATATTGGTCGCTTTGCCGGTACCCTTTTCCACCTTTTGTAGTGCTAAGTTCTGGTTTAAAATACCTTTTGTAGTGCTAAGTTCTGGTTTGAAATACCCTTTTCCACTAACCTTTTGTTTGAAATACCTTGAATAAAATGATTCCTTTCCTGTGAGGTTGCAAGTGATATTTGCTGCTCATTCTGGTTGTTTTGAAACTGCTTGAATAAAATGGTTCCTTTACCTTGAGGTTGCAAGTGATATTTGGTTCTGAGATACAGGCTACAATTACAGAAATACTGGTAAAGCTTGTTTCTTGCCCTAACATCATGATTCTGTTGTTAGCATTCAGGCTACTGTCCCAGAATATCCCCTTAGTTTGGCTACATTTCATCTCAATGATACTCCGCAGAAGTTTCACTTAGTCGTTTTATTCTGCATTCCAGTGATTTTGTGAAATGTATTTACCTTGAGTTAGAGATGTATCAAAAGTAACATCTGATGCAATATGATTCACATTGGATAATATTTGATCTTTTATCTCACAGTAGTACTTATGTGATAATTGCTCCAAATTTGAAGGAAATGTTCATTGGAGCAGTCTGCTACCTAATCCCTTCTTTGGAAGTTAAAGACTTCTTTCCATTGATGAAAATATCTTCGTGATGAGAACTAAAGATGGTGCAGCAGACGCAATATTCCTTTGCATATACAAATAACTTATTATAATATTGTATATCGGGACCGATTTCAAATAACTAGATTTTATAGCCTGTGCATTACATTTTTTTTTTGTTATTGTCCCATTTTATTGGACTCTAATATCTGATACATAAAATATATATCAGAAGACAGGTGGTGGACCACAAATTAGTTCCATTAAATGATACCTTCAATAGTTCAATCTGTAAGCATTCCGATGCATAAGGGAATATCACATGAACAGAAGCATTTAGATTTCAGTTGTACAATGTTCCTCCTACTGTAATCATTCGAGAAACAGAGAGGAAAGACATTGCAACCACAACACTACTAACACTGCGTTCCACTGCACCAAGAGCTGATGCTTGGGCCTTAAGTCTTAAGGGGAAGATTTCAGGTGTTATTACCCAACAACAGTAAAGAAAGTGTGAATTTTCGTGCCCTGCTGCTTGCTGAATTTCTCTACATTAACATGCCCTGCTGCTTGCTGAATTTCTGCTAACTTTCTTCTTTTTATTAGTGAAGTTTCAGATTGTGAAATGCTCATAAAATTACGTAACAGGTATTCCAAAAAACGTATATGTGCACATTTAGGAAAACAAAAAGTATTGTTAGACCTAACAGTGTTATACATACACAACATAACATTAGTTAAATACTAAAGGAGTTTAATAGATTAGTCACCTCCATGCAGTCGACCAATTCGCTAATAGTTTTAACTTCTACAGTTCCAGTAGCCAACTCATCGAAACAGAATAACTACGCTGAGAAGGTATTTGACTGATCCTGGCAGAGTTAGCTTCATTGACACTTTCCATTCTGTATTTACGCAAGCTTGTATTAGTTTTAACCATAAACAGTTATTTGTGTAGTATCCACATAAACTTAATTTATGAAATAACTAACCTGGACTTAAAATCAATAGCTTGAGGAAGATCCAGGTTAATCCAGAGCTTTGAGGCATGCCAAGTATTACGCACAGAATATTTGCCTATATATAACTTTAGTTTCTGAACCAAAAAATTAACATAAAAAAATTATCCCATGTCATCAAGACAATAGAAATACCTTGACATTTGTGAGCTTTTATCAACTGCATAACAATTATGACCGGCTGATGGGGTGATCCCTGTAAATGTGGCAAGATTTGGTCAACGAATTCTCCCCAAAATGTTGCCGAGATATTATTCCTCCTGTGTAATTTATATAACAACTTAATTAGACAACGATAAGTAATCATGTTAATATATAACAACTTAATCAGACAACGATAAGTAACCATGTTAAAATATATAACAAAGTAAATTCATAGACGCAATCTTACTCATGATCTTCAAGTTCCACATTCATATAATTGCTGGTTTTATCACCTTGGTTATGGAATTCTACCTCACCATAACTTACAACCTCTCCAATGACATCTATAATAATTTAAAAAAATAATCAGGAGAAAGTTGATAAGACATTAAAATAAAAGAACTGCGAATTGAATACTTACCGAAGAGTTCACTTTCTTCAACATCAATTTCGTTTATCAAATACTCATAAGGTTTTAAGTCGAAGATAGTCATACCAAAAAGATGATCATTTGCTTCCTCTATAATCGTTTTATGAGTAAATGTCAACTTCAATTTATGCCGCGTGTATTTAAGTTTTGTATAATTTGGTCCAACCACAAAGTTCTTCATAATGTACAAACCCAATTTTTTTATCTTTGGTTTGAACATATGTATAAGTGACCGACCAACAGTCGCATGAATACGATTGCCCTAGAATCAAAAAATTCATAATTAATATAGAGTCAGACAAATAATCAGTTGTACAGTGTTGTAGTCAAACTTTTATGAAAAAATAAGTGCAACTAAAAAAGAATGGACCTTTTCGTCTTGAATAATTAATTCAAGGGAGACGGTGTTGTCTGGTTTGTCGCGGTCTGGAACATGCCACAATCTCACTATTCGTACCTTCAAATTTCAATTCATCTTGTTACTCGACATATTGCAAATATAGTCAAATGCCGTCATATTTCTTCTTCGAGAAAACTTTATAAGAGGATTGTCTTTCAAATGGCGTCAAATGCCGTGCATATATATATATATATATATATATATATATATATATATATATATTATATTATATTA
>NW_017675720.1:6451-6810 GCF_001879085.1 Nicotiana attenuata
TATATATATATATATATATATATATATATATATATATATATATATATATATATATATATATATATATATATATATATATATATATATATATAGTTTTATTGAAGAAAAATATTAAATTCAGCTTTTTCTAGATGCAATGAGATGTTACTGTGTCCCGTTTATAATACTCCTTCCCGGTCCATTTTAAGTGATTTTTTGGCCTTTTTTTTTGTGGTCTGTTTTACCAAAAAGCACTAAGCATTTTTGTAAACTAATTAAATAAGAACATAGAGGGTAAATCCTAGCCAAGGATAATTAACTCTAGATCAAAGAACATTAAGCAAGTAAATAGAATATAGCTAAGCTCATAAACTCTTTAA
>NW_017675720.1:7025-13036 GCF_001879085.1 Nicotiana attenuata
ATATATATATATATATATATATATATATATATATATATATATATATATATATATATATATATATATATATATATATATATATATATATAGTAAGTATTCCCCTTTATCCACCGGTCCTTAGCCAGAGTAGCTTAACCTTCCGATTGTACTTTAGATTGTCCCCCCTAAATGTCACGACATGTACTTTGCCATACGAGCCTTCTGACGGTTCGACCTCGGCCATGGTTGAGATGCCCGTCGTTATGGTGCCTTATGGGTACGACCACGGCTTAATCGACCCCTCGCTATTCCTTTTTGCGCCGATCCTCGTATGGTCAGATTTTGACCCATACAGATAGTCCCTCCGCCTATTGAAGTCGTCTTTGGGAGAGTTCGATGGGCGGACTTTGTCGATAAGAAAACTTGTGAGAGATCTGAGCACCTTGGGCAATGGGTGAGTACCTCATGGCGAGGTATCGACGTGACGTATTGGGAGTTGCACAAAACCGTCTCGTCAGTTCAGAATGTCATTAAAGCTCATCATGTGTCATTATGGCGCATGTTTTCTATGTATCGCATCGTTTCCCGTGCCCTTTTCATTTTCAAAATGGCGGTGTTTGGCTTTCCCGCTCAGGGTGCTTACACCCCAACAAATAGGGGAAAATCTTTCATTTGAATGATGTGCTTCCCAATCGCTCAAGAAAGATTTTCGCAGCTTTTCTTCTTCTTTTCAGTTTCTCACATTCCCTCCTCTGTAAAAAATTCTTGTGGCCTTTACTTTTTTCCTTTACTGTTCCCGATTCTCGCAATCAAAAAAGAGATGGCTAGTGTATCCTCTAAACCTGATAGAGCCATTGATGTTCCGGTGCCGGAAAACGATATACCCCTACTCGAGGAGAGAGAGGAAATGGCGGAGGACAAAGGTCTTTCGACGGTGGATGAGGTGGTTCCCCGCCCAGGGAAAGCGAGGACTGACTTCAACAGCCCTGTTGGGGATGAGCCGGAACCTATTTTTTCCACGATTGATGCTGCGGCGCTCATGACATTCAAAGCCAAATGGGGGATCCCCGGTCATATTGAATTGGTTCTGGCGGATCAGGACATATTACATATTCACCGTCCGGGCTACTGCGCGTTTTATGCGTATCCATTTGTCATCGGGTACACGCTTCCCCTTCGCTCCTTGACGGTGCACTTATGCCGCTTCTATGAGGTGTGCCCGGCTCAACTCTCTCCGTACGTGTACAAGCTCTTCCTTATGCTCATCAAGTACGCGGAGCAGGCCGACCGAGGAATTTCATTACAATATATGCTTTACCTCTTTGCCCCCCATTTTCTGAGGGGCTCGATGATTTACGTGCGTCACCGGGGAACCAAGGGTTTGGTGGTGAAGATGTACGACAAGGCAAATCGTCGCTTTTAGGAGAACTTCTTCTACGTCCGAACAGAGCACGTGGTGTCGAACCCGGTGGGGTTTCCTAAGACGTGGAATTTCGCTCGTTGGTCTTTCTTTCTTTTTACTTTATACATTTTTTCTTAAGATGGTTGTCAGTCGTCTCCCTTTAATGACTTCGTCGAGCGTTTGCTTTTGTTTTTGCAGTCGAGAGGGTACCTCCTCCACTAGTTGCTAACATTCGCGAATGGGTGAGCGCGATTCTTCCCCATACAATGGGGATTCGTGAATGGGCACCTTTCCACGAGAGGTTTGGGCGCAAGCCTCCTGCTGGTGAGTCGGCTCGTTGCAGTCTATGTTGCTTTGTTCTTTGCTCCGTAATTTATTTTATCTTATCTTTGTTTGGTTGAATCTCTTCTCATTGGCAGGTCGGAGGGGAGTGAGAAGGGCTAGGGATCCTGCGCTCGTTTTCCGCCAGTCGGCTTCCTCTGCCCGGCCCGCTCCAAGGGCAACTGGGATGAGGGAATCCAGGGTCTGGTTGTTCGCTTTTCGCCAGCCGAACCCGTTCGTTTGGATATTTCTCCTCGGTCGGATATTCTAGTTCCCACAGTCCTTTCAACGGACAAACCTTCCCGCAACAGTGGCGAAGAGGCACCATCAAATAGGCGGATGTTGTTATGGAGGGCGTCTTTGGTTAAGACGTTCTCGAGGGACGACCCTACTTTGGCGGTATCTGAAGCTGGCGATGATACTGGCGGGGGTGTGGAGGCGATGCCTATTTCGGTTGTAGAAAAGACCACCGTGGTAGGGGGACAGAGTTTGGGGCCTGCCGCGATTGTTCCGAGCGATCCATCGTCGTCCCGGTAGGGTCGCACCCCCTCTTCGGCTAATGAGAGGTCGAAGGGCGTGGTGGTGGATGATTACAAATCTGACTTCGACATCGATATTGAGAACATGGGGATGTTCCGGGAAGGCTTTACCAGGGTCGATGTGAGGGCGGAAGGTCCTTCTCGTGTGCTGGAGATTCCATCGGATTTTAACCAGTTGGAGGACACGGTGGAGTTGGTGCCGCAATTTGACCTTCTGTGCTCCACCGCTGAAAGTGAGTCTCTTCGGGAGATCAATGATTCCTCTTTGTCACGTGGTGTGGCCGGGATGGCCTTGAGGGTGAGTTTCCTTTCGCCATTTTCTTTGTTTTATGCCATTTTGCTTTCGCTGATTCCTCCCCTCTTTTTTTTAGACATACATGCTGGAGATCGAAAGTGCTCGTAGAGCTGAGACGAGGGCCGATATCTTTTTGAAAATGGTCGCAAAGTATCGCCGGTATCGCAACAGGTGCCGTGAGATGCATGCGCAACTTAGGGCGGGCGGTAATACTCAATCCGTTAGGGAGGCGTTCGAGAAATCAGACGAGGAACTGATGCGGTCTATTCACAGATGCAACGAGCTCGAGGGGTTACTCAGTGCCAAAGACGAGGAGCTCGAGGTGGGCAAAGGGGTTGCAGCGGAGTGCAAGGATCTTCAGGCGAATGTGCTGTCTTTGCGGGTTGAGCTTGAGCAAAATGCTACCAGAGTCGCCAATATGAGTGCAGAATGGACGGAGAAAGTGGCTGAGCTAGAAAAGAATGTGGCCAAGTTGGAGAAAGCCGAGGGGCCACGAGTGGCGGCTTTGGCGAGGACAGCGACGCTGGAAGATACTATCTGCGTCCTCAGGTCTGAGCGGGAAGCCGAGAGGGCGACGGCCGCACTGGGGAGGCATGTGACTACCCAACCCGTTGTCTCATGTGTTACCGCCCCGTTTCCCCATTTATTGCTTCTTCATGTTTCATTATCGGCATTTGGTAAGTTAGAGTCGAATCGGTTTGGTTTTGGTAGAAAATGAGACATTTAGTCTCTTTAAGGAAGGCTTGTAATGGAAAAGTCAACCGGATGTTGACTATTGAGTTAGAGGGCTCGGATGAGAATTCCGGTGATTTGGTTAGCTTCGGGGGATAATTTGTGACTTAGGAGTGCGATCGAAATTGATTTTGGAGGTTCGGTGTAGAATTAGGCTTGAATTGGCGAAGTTAGTATTTTGGTGAATTCCGGTTGGTAGGTGAGATTTTGATCCGGGGGTCGGAATGAGATTCCGAGAGTTGCAGTAGCTTCGTTAGGTGATTTTAGATGTGTGTGCAAAATTTCAGGTCATTCGGAGGTATTCTGGTTGGGTTTTTGATCGAATGCGTGTTTCGAAAGTTTTAGAAGAACTTAGGCTTGAATTCGATGAGAAATGATGGTTTTAGTGTTGTTTGAGGTGTTTTGATGATTGGAGCAAGTTTGAATAAGGTATTGGATCATGTTGGTGTCTTTGGTTGAGGTCCCGGGGGCCTCGGGGTGATTTCGGATGGCTAACGGGATGAAAATTGAAGTTGGAGATTGCAGGTTCATATCTGATATCTGGTATTTTCGCTTCTCCGGAAATGGACCGCAGAAGCGGTCGCGCAGAGGCGAAGGGAGGATCGCAGAAGCGACTTTTGGGCCTGGTGCTGTTTTCGCAGAAGCGGTTATGGGAGCCGCATCTGCGAAGCCGCAGATGCGGAAGGGAGACCGCAGAAGCGGTTTTTGAATTTTAGGAGATTCCGCAGAAGCGGGAATATTACCGCAGATGCGGTAGTCGCAGAAGCGACAAAGGACAGCAGAAGCGGAAATAACTGATCAGAAAGGGTTTTAATTCCCTTCGCGAAATAATTACAGAACACATATATCTACTTCAGACTTGGGTTGTTCTTGAGCGATTTTGAAGAGGAAATTCAAGGACTTCGATCAGGTAAGCATTCTTGGACTTAGAACACAATTTTATCATGCAAATACATGAAATTTCACTGAAAACTCAAGGAATTAGGGTCAAAAATGGTGGTTTAGGGCTTGAAACCTAAGAGAACAAAAATGGGAATTTGAGGGGTCATTTGGACTCCGATTTTGGTATTCTTTATGCATGGACTCGTGGCGAGATAAGGAATCCGGTGATGTGAATTTTATAATTTTTCGAGAAGTGGGCCTGGGGCTCGGGTTTTGCCAGCTTCGTGATTTTCGATGTTTTTCGAGTCTTTTCAATTGGGTTATATTCCCTTAGCATATTGTGACGTATTCGTTGTGGTTTTGGTCAGATTCGACGCGCGAAGAGGTGAATTCGAAAGGCAAGGGCATAGCAAGCTAGGACTTTGGCCGGCTTGAGGTTAGTAATAAATGTAAATGCTGTGTTGAGGGTTTGAAACCCCGAATTTGCACATCGTAGTGCTATGTGAGGTGACTTGCATGCCGGATAAAGGGCGTGGGGTAGAGCACCGCTAGGGACTGTGACTTGGTCCGTCCCGCTTAATAAAATTGGTACCTATTTGATTGTAGATTTGTAATATCCTTATAAAAATGGATTAATTGTCATAATTGGGCTTCGTGCCAACTACTTGAATCCTTCAGGGATTATTTTAATAGTTTCTTACCATATTTATAAATATTAAACTCAGTCCTGGTATTTAATACTGTGTTTGAAATCTCAGCCTTTTTCTTAAATTAGAAATTAAGTTAATATTTTTAAATGAAGTTTGGGCTGAATATTTTTATACTATTGTGTGATTTTTGGACTGAGTATGGGATCGGGCTGCACGCCGCAGCAGTATTATAATGATATTGATATGAGGCCAAGGGCCTGTTTGATGCCACGAGATGGCTTATTATTGCGCTTGGGCCGTAAGGGGCCCCTCCCGGAGTCTGCACACCCCTAGTGAGCGCCGTCGACGTTAAATAAATGGAGCGGGCTGCACGACCGCAGCGGGGTACTGGAGGCACCGGTTTATGTGTTGCATTGCATATTTAATTGTTATTTATTCTCATTCTGGTGTGACTTTATTATAACTATTTTTAATGTTTACTGTATTATGCTATTGGTCCACGTTGTTGTATTTATAGTTTTACTTTGTGTTTATTTAGGATTTCTTATCCTCGGACTTTATTTATATTTATTACTTTCTGGGTTGGAAGTACTCACAATACTCCCTGCACCTTGTGTGCAGATTCAGGTACACCACAGGGTGAGTGAGGACTTGTTTAGCGGAGCAGTAAATATCCGGGAGTATCGAGGTAGCTGCATGGCGTTCGCAGCCTTGATCTCTCCCTTCTATCATTTATTATTTTATTCGTATATTTTTCTTAGTCGGACTTGTAATAGGTGAATAATCTGTTTCTAGAGGCTCATGTTCGTGACACCAGATTCTGTGGGTTGATCAGTATTTTGTTTTCATTTTGGGGTTTTCGAATGTTAGAAATTATTTCAGAAATTCCGCACTAAATTGGTATTTTTAATAGTGAATATTTATTCATCTATCTAGATTTATTGGCTAAGGTTGTGTAAATGGTCGGGCTTGCCTAGCAATATGTTGGGCGCCATCACGACCGGGGTTTGGGTCGTGACAAGGCACGACTCGAGGAACGGATCAGTGAACTTGATCGGGATGCTTCGAGCCTGGGAGATCGAGTTATGGCTCTCAAGGTTGAGAAGGCTCAGTTGTTGGCCTAGGCCCGCCCTCAAGAATCTGCCCATGTTGTTGTTCCCTGAAGCTTGTACGAGCTATGGTTTCATGCCGAGGCCCAACGATATATATAT
>NW_017675720.1:13043-43038 GCF_001879085.1 Nicotiana attenuata
ATATATATATATATATATATATATATATATATATATATATATATATATATATATATATATATATATATATAAGGGCTTGTGGGAAGAGGGGAGCGTTCCTGAGGCCGCTATTGAAGATGCTCGGGCGAAGGCGCGCAAGGCTCGTCTTCCATGCGGTTATGACCCTGCGACACTGAAGGCCGGTGAGGGTGCTGAAATTGAAGATGGGCTTCCTTCCGATAATGACGATGCTGGGGAGAACAGCGGTGCAGATGACGCCGAGTGAATTTTTTTTTTTGCAGCTTTTGTACTTAGCTTTTTTTTTTAATTTTTTTATTCTTTTGTTGTTTTTTTGTTTTCATCTTTTTCTCGAGAGCCCGCTTTTGGCCTTTTGTAAGGCGCAGCTATTGCGCATGTACACCTTCTGAACAAAATAGTCATTTTGCCTTTGGTTACATATCTCTTGACTTTCCTTCTCTTCTCTTTTTTTTTGAAAAAGACTTCGGATTTCCCCTTGATGAGTCCCTGATTTTTAATTGGGAATTCGAATAAGGTCGAATTTAGTTCGCTTGATTCGAGCGAGATCGGATCTCATTTTGTTAGCTTGAATAAAATCACTTTTGATCTATAAATTCGAGCGAGGTTGACTTCTGATTTTCCAACTTGGGCGAAGTCGGTTTGACATGTAAATTCGAGCGAGGTCGAAATCAAACTTGCCGACTTAGGTGAAATCAGTTTTAACTTGTAAATTCGAGCGAGGTCGAATTCAGACTTGCCAACTTGGGCGAAATTAGTTTCAACTTGTAAATTTGAGCGAGGTCGAATTCAGACTTGCCAACTTGGGCGAAATCAGTTTAAACTTGTAAATTCGAGCGAGGTCGAATTTTATTTCTATTTGGCGATGGCCGGGGGCCGTAAGTGTGTGAATTCGAGCGAGGTCGAATTATGACCCGTTGTGATTCGACGAGGTCGAACCTTGACTTGTTAATTCGAACGAAATCGAATTTTTCGCTTGGCAATGACCGGGGGCCGCAAGTGTGTAAATTCGAGCGAGGTCGAATTATGACCCGTTGTGAGTTCGACGAGGTCAAACCTTGACTTGTTAATTCGAACGAAATTGAATTTTTTGCTTGGCGATGGCCGGGGGCCGCAAGGATGTGAATTCGAGCGAGGTCGAATTATGACCCGTTGTGAGTTTGACAAGGTCAAACCATGACTTGTTAATTCGAACAAAATCGAATTTAACTTTCGCTTGGCGATGTGCTGGCTCGGTGGAGTGGTAAGAATGTTGCACGCGGCCTGGCTTTTATTGGAGAATGTTACTCGTTGCTGTATTATTTATGCATGCGTCGGGATGAGTCCCAGTTTATTTACTCTTGCTTTTGTTGGAGAATATTATGCGTTGTTGCATAGTGTGTATGAGTCGGTGGGTCCTAGTATATCTAGTCCCTTCATTGCTCAACTTGGAGAGGTCGTTGATGGGACGAGCGATGAACTTATTGCTTGGGCTTCTGGTCACCCTCGGACTTGATTAATTCAAATGAAGTTCGGACATGATTCGTAATATTTAGTCGGCTGAATTGGCATAGGATTGTCATGGCGAATATACATGCAAGCTTTTCGAGTTCATGTTCTGCTCACCGCTTAGTCCCAGGCCGTGGAGATTTTCTTAATAGTGTCGGCTTGTTCTGAGCCATTTTTCTATTATTTGTAATGTGGTATGGTGTGGAGGGTTTTGCTCGACCGTTGCCTGCGGGATGTCACGGTACAGAATGTTTTCTCGATGTGTTCGGTGGCGTTTGTTCCTTGTTCGCGCACCTGAGGGAATGCTCGTGTTCCTATCCCAATTCAAAAAAGAAAAATAACAAGTTAAACCCAAACAAAATTGCTTGTTACCTTGATTTGATAGGCTGGCGAGGGGAGAAGGGCACTGCAGGACGACTCGTTTTATCCCGTACTCGAATGGCGGCTTCAGATTTGGTAACCTCGTATTTAGCTTTGCCGTTAGTCACGTCTTGGCTTTTTATGGGCTGAACTTACTTTGCCTGTTGGGATCTCGAGCTCAAGTCCCGGTCCGATCCGGTCCGATGTGCACAAAATAAGGGAAACACAAGTTATACTCCTTACATAAGTTACAGTCCATTCATACGGGTACAAAAACAAGGTAGGACAAGCTGGTTATTTCAAAGAATCACACGGTTTGCTATCACCCCTTCCTAAGAGATGGAAGTACAGATCAGTATATATCGTTAAAAATAGTAAATAGGATTGCGGACGTGCTCAATGCATACTGACCCTAATCCCGCTTTGAGAACTCGTACGGCGTACCAAATCCATCGCTACATCAAGGCGTGGATTTTGTATAGATGTTAAACATGGTTTCGATTTTATGCAAAGATCTGACCCTGGTTGGTTTGGTTACTTCAAAAGCTTGCCTACAACTTTCTCAAGTTGGTATTTATATTCAGAGGGTAAGACTACGACTACCGGAAAGTGAAACTCTGGTTGGCTATAGATCTAGAGGAAATTAAGATCTTGGCTAGAAAATCCCCACCGACAGCGCCAAATTATTTTACCCAAAAAGTGCTAAACCTTTTTGTAAGCTGATTAAATAAGAACATAGAGGGTAAATCCTAGCCAAGGATAATTAACTATAGATCAAAGAACATTAAGCAAGTAAATAGGATATAGCTAAGCTCATAAGCTCTTTAATATTATAAAAAGAATCAAATGTGAATAACAAGCTTACATTCTTGACGTACTGTTCCGTAACATACGAGTAACGAAGAAAGAGAAAGAATGCCATTAACAGCTATGGGATCTATCTTTATCCATTCGATAATGAGGATTACAAAGATCAACAACCAATCTCTAAACCTTCCCTTGCTTTTCCTCCGAAGCATTCTCCCGTTCTTCTATGTCTTTAAAGGGAGCCCCAAGTCCCCCTTCTTTGTGCTCTTACGTCATATATATATATATATATATATATATATATATATATATATAGTAAGTATTCCCCTTTATCCATTGGTCCTTAGCCAGTGTACCTTAACTTTTCGATTGTACTTTAGGTTGTCCCCCCTAAATGTCACGACATGTACTTCACCATACGGGCCTTCTGACGGTTCGACCTCGGCCATGGTCGAGATACCCGTCGTTATGGTGCCTTATGGGTACAACCACAGCTTAATCGACCCCTCGCTATTCCTTTTTGCGCCGATCCTCGTATTGTCATATTTCGACCCATACATGGTCCACAATATTTAATTTTTCAGATATCAAGAAGAAATTAACTTCTTCTTTCCAAAGTTGCCCTTACAGTAAAAGAGCCTAGGAGTTGTTTGTTATATTTCCAATGAGCAAATTAAGGTTAATATGGTCAATTTTATTGTTAATTAATGCTAAAAGTTGATTCCTTGATATGTGTGAAAAGAGCCAAAAAATCACTTAAAGTGGACCAGAGGGAGTAACAAAGAACCATTAATTGGTAACTTTATACTCCTATCCTAATTCCTATAGGTACACAATTCAATCTTCATCAATCTCCAACGTTCCCTTGGTTCTTGCAAGCGTGACTAATTCATTACCAAAATGACAGGTCAACCTGGTGCACTAAGCTCCCGCTGTGTGCGGAATTCGGGGAAGAGCCGGATCACAACTGTCTATAATATGTAGTCTTACCCTGTATTTTTTGCAAGAAGTCATTTTCATGGCTTGAACTCGTGACCTCCTGGTCTCACAACAACAATAATAATTACAAATGGACCTCTTATAGAGAGACTTTTGGACAAATTAACTTTAACCGTCATTCCCCAAAAAAATAGCCAATATATGCATATAGTATACTAGGGATCGTAAATATTTTTCGTCGAGCGGTCAAATTTGTATCTTCCCCAAATTTTTGTAGAGAAACTTTCAGAAACCACTATGTTTTAGTGGTTATTAGCTAGTTGTAGCTACCATTTACTATATTACTTCCTATAGTTATGTTTTTCAGGTTTTTAGAGTGTATTCGATGTATTTAAGCTATTGTATTCATGAATACAGTAGCATTTCTAGGCGGGAAACAGGGGATTACAGCTAGACAGATTTTTGTATTTGACTATATTCACGGCTTGAAACAGGGGATTACAGCTAGACAGATTATTGTATTTGGCTGTATTCACGATATGTATTTGTGAATACAGTAACTCAAATAGCACAATTCATGGTCTATTCAGCTGTTTTAAACGGAAAGTGGATCAATTAACATAATAGACTCCTAATATAACTCAACAAACTCAATTATAACACATAATTTTTATATTTCCAGCTATAAAAAAGATTCTCAACCGAAAAACACCCCAAAAATATAGCAATCTTAGAGAAAATATGCTGAATATTTTTCCCAGCCGATAAATACAACAAAAAAAGAGCAATTTGAATACATATATACATCTGAATACATAAATTATATTAATAAAAAAATATATGAATACATTTATGGAATACAATGAGATAGTGAATACAATAAAATACATGGGATACAGCGAGAAACATTGAAATACAATGAAAAAAAAGATAATGAATACAATGACATATATGGAAATACAGCGAGATATATTAAAATATATTAAAAGAAAATTTAAGTTTCTCAGCCCCAAACTCCGTCGTCTTTGTTCAAAAACAACCCTAATATCGTCTTACGTCACTGTTGCCTCCGGTTGCCGTTGTTACGCCGGAGAAAATTTCTATATCGGTTGATTGCTTGGCAGCCCAAAAGTTTTCGCCAGAAAACTCTATTTCTGATATTTTGCCGAAGAGTTCTGGTAGTATGATGAGAGAGAGAGAGAGGGAGAATAAATATGAGGTAGGGGATGTATTTGAACGTATCCCTTCCTTCAACTGGATAGAGAATAGAGGGAGAATACATTAAACATATCCCTTCCTTCAACTGGATGGATTTGATGCTTTGCCGGAGAGTTCTGGTAGTAAGATGAAGGTGGAAGATGAGAGAGAGAGAGAGGGAGAATAGACATTGGGTAGGATATACGACAAATTTGAGGAGATAGGAGAAATTTGAGTGGAGAGAGAAAAATAATACAAATCTTATTTTATAGCTTAAGGGTAGGAGGTGACCATAAATAGATATTTGGCTATAAAAATCAAAAGGTAGCTATAAAATATAATTCTTTAAAGAGAAACTTTCAGAAACCACTATGTTTTAGTGGTTATTAGCTAGTTGTAGCTACAATTTACTATATTACTTCCTATAGCTATGTTTTCAGATTTTTTAGAGTGTATTCGATGTATTTAAGCTACTGTATTCATGAATACAGTAGCATTTCTAGGCGTGAATCAGGGGATTACAGCTAGACAAATTTTTGTATTCGAATGTATTCATGGCGTGAAACATGGGATTACAGCTGGACAGATTATTGTATTTGACTGTATTCACGGCGTGAATCAGGGATTACACTGTTTTTAACCGGAAAGTGAATCAATTAACACAATAGACTCCTAATATAACTCAACAAACTCAATTATAACACACAAATATTGTATTTCCAGTTATAAAAAAGATTCTCAACCGAAAAACTCCCCAAAAATATAGTAATCTTCAGAGAAATTATATAATACATTTGAATACATAAATTATATTAATTAAAAAAATATATGAGTACATTCATGGAATATAGCGAGACTGTGAATACAATAAAATACATAGAATACAGCGGGATACATTGAAATACAATAAAAAAAAGATAATGAATACAATAAAATACATAGAATACAGCGAGATATATTGAAATGCAATAAAATATATTAACAGAAATTTCAAGTTGCTCAGCCCCAAACTCCATCGTCTTTGTTCAAGAACAAACCTAATGTCGCCTCGTCGTCACGTTGCCTCCAGTTGCCGTTGTTACGCCGGAGAAAATTTCTGTATCAGATGATTGCTCGGCAGCCCAAAAGTCTTCTCCGCAAAAGATGAAGCGCTGCTGAAGTAATCAGCTCCCGAAAATCGTACCAAGGATTCCATTGGCGTTGCTGTCGCAGGCGGCGTTTCTCTTCCGTTTGAAACTCCAATAGCAATTTATTTTCTGGAAATCATAGCTTACAGAATCAGAAGCTCAAAGCTGAGTAAATCAATCAAATGCAGTAGCAATTATTTTCTCAAATGCTAACAGAAGAATTTTACCCTCTTTTTTTGTGTTTTCTGGAATGGGGGAAGAGGTTGTAGTGTGTCAAATTAGAGAGAGAGAGAGAGAGAACGTGGAGTGAGAAGTTTACATCAAATACGGTAATTATGTGAGAGAAAAATCTGAAAAAGGAGAGAGAAAAATAAAAAAAAATAGCATATATAGTGACTTAAGGGGAGGAGGTAACCAAAAATAGATATTTTGCTATAAACATTAAAAGGTATCTATAGAATATAATATTTTAAAATGGTATTTACTTAAAATAAATAAGGTGTTAACCCTTGTTATATGAGGTAAAAGTTTCTTTTTTAAAAGGGTATTTATTTAAAATAAATAAGGCATCAACCTTTGCTGTAGGAGATAACTAATCCAATTTTGTACTCGAGATCCATCTCAGATTTGGATACAGTAACATGATGGAGAGAATATGGCTGGAGGCCCACAACCAGTGGCCCATTAGGCTTGCCGCTCACAAATTTAAAGGTAGCAGTCACTTTCACATGAGATTTTGTTAGGGAGGACATGTATGTATTAATTATTGACAGATTTTAATATTTATGATGTGAGGACTGAGTAGCCTATCTGTCTGTTCATCTATTAGAGATCTTAACTAATCTCTTTAATTTGGATTATCGTATTAAATGTTTAATTTGCAGCTTTAATTAACTAATTATGTGTGTAAATCACTTTACATGGATTTGACACGTTTACCTCATAGATTGTCTATCATTCATTTTTTTAATAATGGTGGTGTCAGAATCAACAATATGAATATTTTATCATATATTTGTTACCATTTGTGACTGTATAGAATATCATTCATTTTTATCACTTGGTGGGACAACTTTTTATATGAAGAATATAATCTTATTTATTTTTTTCCATCTGTCTTTTACTTTATTTTCTCAAAGGTTCAGTTTTCTCTGTCATTTGGATACCTCAGTTGCAAAAGTCAAGAACATGAAAGCTAAAATATTATGCCAAGAAAACTAACGTCTAAGAAAAAGAAAAGCCACCTTTAATCACTCATTAGATGATTAATACTTGTGATTATTTTTCTGATGTCATTTGAGTTAAAATAGTATATACTTGTGAAAAGAATCCTTTACATTATTAGATCCCTAAGATTATTGTCCTCCTTACCCACAGCAGAATCAAGCTGAAATTAAGCAGCTACCTCTTGAAACCGCACAGTAATTTCTTCATTTTGCCATGCCTATTCGATAATCTTGTAAAGTCCCAGTATAAGTGTAGAAATATCACTCTGACGATATAGATTTCTTTAATTCTGTCTATAGACATGTTACTAGGAATTTTACTAGTGTAGGTCATGGTTTTGCAAGTAGAGCTGCTTTAGTCGAGGGAACCGGGGTTATATTTGACGATGGTTTCTGAATTTCATCTCTATTCTCTACTACAGAATCGGACGTGAGAGTTTCTTGTCATCCAGCTCCTCATGAATAAAAGGAAAAAACGAGCTTTCCCAATTCATGAGAATGTCCATTTACCACCTTTATTTAGATTCCTTATTAATTACTACTTGTATATCTATATTTACAAGTTATATACAAAACCATAAAAAAGAAGAAAATTCAAGATCCCTTAAATTTAGCATACCACCCACCCCCATTTTTCAATAACCCCCTACATTTAAGAGGCGTGAAAAAAGTTTAGCTTTTGAGAAAATCCTTACTTTGTCTTAAACGACACTTTTTAAGAAGGAATGGAGCAGAATGAACATAGATGATTCATATCCCCAACCCTGACTACTTTGGGTCTGAAACAACTCTAAGTCGAACTCAAGAACCCATCCTGAGCTGGATCAGCCCAAGAAATATAGATAATCAGCTTTGTCCAATTCAGTGGAATGAAAGTATGAGTTCAAACTCCACTCGTGAGAGTACACTGAGTTTTTTGTCGTTGAAAGCATGAATTCAGACTGAATTAGGAGTTTCCAATTGCAACAATACATACATTCTACTTCAGAGAGCACAAAGCACAATGCACAAAACCATAGAACAAAATCTATGTGCAAGCAGTATTCACACCACTATCTTTAGGTTTCAGAAAAATGACATAGCAAATTCAACTTCTTGGAGAATCTAAATCAGTATGTTTGGTTACATTCTAACACATAGTAGATGCAAATTCAAGGGAATCATCACACAAGTGTAACATAATATATTACACAGAATCAACGCGAAACAGAGAATTTTGCACATCTGCATCCCCAACCATATGCGGATCACAAATATACATCTTGGCCTACAATGTTAAGGACAATGCAGATTCATGCTTTCCTATCATAGTCAGTCAGGACTACCAACGTTGAACCTTACACTGCATTCTTTGACTTGGAAGACATTGATAACAATCTACATCTCCATCGCTTGTCTATTATTTCAGCAATCACAAGATAGGGCAGGTTTTTTGACCCTTTCTCCTTTTCCTTCTTTTGTCTGGGTGGTTGTAGAACCACCTTAATGGCGGCATCAAAAACAGCCTTCACATTCTGCAATTTTGGCAATAGAAATACATAATTAGATAGCTTGATAATTTAACCACGTAGCCACCTTTGAATTAGAAAAGCACCTGTTGTGTTTTTGCACTACATTCAATGCAAGCGGAAGCACCAATCGACTTTCTCAGCTCTTCACCCTTAAAAAGAAGCATGTCGTAAGGTTCTGCTAGAGGAGCTAAATCCCCCTTGAAAATTTAATCCAGAACGAAAAGGCCATAAAAACAGATGACATGTAAAGAAGTAGTGTACCTGAGCCGTGGTAAGTGGAACAGCACCTGGATGGTCCAGGAAGAATTGCTTATTATCTCGGAGATCTAAATGGAAGCACAACAACAGTATTAGACCAAGGAACATGGAATTAGAAGAGAAGAAGCATAGAGGAGACAATGAGGAAGTAGGAGTTGGAGTAATCTAAACTGAACTTCAAGAAAGGAAAAGTTCAAATTGAGCAGGTCAAAAAACTGAAGGTATTTTCTAATATCTAAATAGCAAATGAGAAGGACAGACAGTATACAAAGCAGTTCTCTATGTACTTGAATGTAATGTCCAGAAAATACATACTTACCAATTTAGGCTTAAGAATAGTTTGCGAACTTTTAAATTCAACATTAGTATATTTGAAGGACAGCATTGTTTAAGTTCATTCAGAATATGTTATTGATAATGGATGATGAATACAATACAAGAGGTCCTTCTTTATAGCTATACACTACAAGGACAGATTACTCCTATTCCAATGTGGGACAAGACTATATTATGTACATAGCTCTAAACTAACACTTCCCCTCAAGCCGGTGCATACAAATCATATGTACCGAGCTTGTTACATATATAACCAATACGAGGTCCAGTGAGGGACTTAGTAAAAATATCTGCAAGTTGATCATTTGACCTCACAAACTTTGTAGCAACCTCTCCTGAAAGTATCTTTTCTCTGACGAAGTGACAATCAATCTCAATGTTTTTAGTTCTCTCATGGAACACCGGATTTGATGCAATATGAAGGGCAGCTTGATTATCGCACACAAGTTCCATCCGACTGATTTAACCAAATTTCAACTCCTTGAGCAATTGTTTGGTCGAGACTAGCTCACATGTTGCCATAGTCATTGCTCGATATTCTGCTTCTGCACTATACCGAGCAACTACATTCTGTTTCTTGCTCTTCCAAGACACCAAATTGCCTCCTACTAAAACACAATATCTAGACGTAAAACGTCTATCAAAAGGTGATCGTGCCCAATCAGCATTTGAGTATCCAACGATCTGCTCATGACCTCCATCCTCAAACAGTAACCTTTTGCTTGGAGCCGATTTTATATACTGAATAATGCGGACAACTGCATCCCAATGACTATCACATGGAGAATCCATAAACTGACTTACAACACTCACAGGATAAGAAATGTCGGGTCTAATCTATGTTGCGCGGACTCTCCGAAACTGCTGCTGCACCCGTGTCGGATCCGCCAAAAATACACTATTTTTGGAGGATCCGACACGCACCCATCAATATTTTCGGAGAGTCCGAGCAACATAGGGTCTAATCACTGTGAGATAATTTGATTTACCAACCAGCCGCCTATAGCTTGCAGGATCACCAAGCGCCTCCCCCTGTCCTGGCAGAAGTTTGGAATTCGGATCTATCGGAGTGTCAACAGGTCGCAACCTATCATCCCTGTCTCCTCAAGAATGTCTAAAGCATATTTTCTTTGAGAAATAACAATACCTGAGCTAGATTGAGCAACCTCAATACCTAGAAAGTACTTCAATCTGCCTAGATCCTTAGTTTGGAAATGCTGGAAGAGATGCTGCTTCAGATTGATAATACCATCCTGATCATTGCCAGTAACAACAATATCATCAACATAGACTACCAGATAAATACAGAAACTTAAAGCAGAGTGCCGATAAAACACAGAGTGATCAGCTTCACTACGAGTCATGCCAAACTCCTGGATAACCGTGTTGAACTTACCAAACCAGGCTCGAGGAGACTGCTTTAGATCATAAAGTCACCGACGCAAGCGCATACAAAGCCACGAGACTCCCCTTGAGCAACAAAACCAGATGGTTGCTCCATATAAACCTCACCCTCAAGATCACCGCGAAGAAAGGCATTCTTAATGTCCAGCTGATAGAGAGGCCAATGACGAACCGCAACCATGGATAGAAAAAGGCGGACTGATGCCACTTTAGCCACGGGATAAAAGGTATCACTGTAAACGAGCCAAAATATCTGAGTATATCCTGTGGCAACAAGACGAGCCTGAAGTCGATCAATCTGGCCATCGGGACCAACTTTGACAGCATAAACCCAACGACAACCAACAGTAGATTTACCTGAAGGAAGAGGAACAAGCTCCCAAGTACCACTTGTATGTAAAGCAGACATCTCGTTACTCATAGCCTGTCGCCATCCTGGATGAGACAATGTTTCACCTGTAGACTTAGGGATGGTAACCGAGGACAAAGAAGATATAAAAGCATAATGGGGAAATGACAGACAATGATAACTCAAACAGACATAATGAGGATTAGGGTTAAGTGCGGTCTATATACCTTTCCGAAGTGCAATTAGTGTACTACGAGCAAGGTCCACAGTAGGAGCAAGGTCAGGTGCAGGACGAGAACCAGTTGGGCCTCATGTAAGGCGCGGACGATGATGATAAGTCAAGAATGGTGTTCCTGTGGCTGGGGAACTAGGAGGAACAACACTAGCTCCTCAACGGTTGGTATGGGTGAAACCTCTATGGTCGAAGGTGGAGGAGGAGCTATAGTAAACTCCTCAAGGTCGGTATAGGTAAGACCTCAGATATATCATGGTGGTCAGCAGAAGTAAAGGTTTAGACTCAAAAAATGTGACGTTAGCTGACATAAGGTACCTACGAAGATCAGGTGAATAACAACGATATCCCTTCTGAACACGAGAATAACCAAGGAAGACACACTTGAGAGCACAAGGAGCTAACTTATCTTTCCCAAGGGCTAAGTTATGAACAAAACACGTGCTCCCAAATCACGAGGTGGAAGAGAGTATAAGGCTAACTAGGGAAACAATACTGAATGCGGAATCTGATGCTTGATGGGAGATGAAGGCATCCGATTAATCAAATAACAAGTTATGAGAACTGCATCGCCCAAAAAACACAACGGAACACGAGATTCAATTAAAAGTGTGCGAGCAATCTCAATAAGGTGCCTATTCTTTCTCTCTGCAATCCCATTTTGCTAAGGGTTATAAGGACAAGATGTCTGATGAATAATTTCTTAAAAAGTTATAAACTGCTGAAACTGAGAAGATAAATATTCTAAGGCATTATCAATGCAAAAAATGCGAATAGAAACACCAAATTGGTTTTTCATTTCAGCACAAAAACTCAGGAATATAGAGAATAACTCAGAATGATCTTTCATTAAAAAAAGCCAAGTACATCTTGAGTAATCATCGATAAAACTAACGAAATAATGAAATCCCAAGGTTGAACAGACTCTACTAGGACCCCATATATCAGAATGAACTAAGGAGAAAACAGGCTCTGCATGACTCTCAACTACGCGGGAAGGAGGCTCGGGTATGTTTCCCAAGCTGACACGACTCACAATCTAATGTAGACAAACTAGATAAACTAGCGACCATCTTCTGAAGTTTGGATAAACTCGGATGTCCTAAACGTCTGTGGATTAGGTCGGGAGGATATGTAACTAGACATGTTGTGGAAGGACCGAGTGAGTTAAGGTAGTAAAGGCCTTTTGATTGACGTCCTGTACCAATTGTCCGTCCGGTACTGCGGTCCTCCATAATAAAGGAATCATCAGTAAAATATATACCACAATGGAGGGCACGAGTCAAACAAATGCAAGACTAAAAGGACAACCAGGGACATAAAGAACGGAATCTAAGGTGATAGAAGACAAGGGTTTAGCTTGTCCAACTCCTTTTGCCTTAGTTTGACATTCATTGGCTAAAGTAACAGTGAGAAAAGACTGTGAATATACAATATTTCGACAAAAGTGATTTATTACCAAACATGTGATCAGAACCGCCTGAGTCCATGACCCATGGTCCAAGAGTACTAGACTGGGAAACACAAGCAAAAGAATTACCAGCAACAGAAGTATCAGTCTGGACAACCGAGGCTATTTGTGGAGATGTCTGCTTACTTGCTCGATACTGAAGGAGCTCATTATATTCTTCTTTAGATAAAGAAAATCCCTAGTTGCCCGTAGTCTCGATCTAAGCAACGTAAGCATTTTTGGGTGGACGACCATGTAAGGAATTGCACATTTCACGAGTGTGTCCAAGTTTGTGACAATCCCTCGTTAGTACTGTTGGATTTTGCGCAACACTGACAGAGATAAAGCAGACCAAAACAACCTTCAAAAGGTCGCCGGAAAAAGACTTCCGGTGACTGATTTCTCTTCCCGGAGTCGCTGGAATTTATGCACAGCGATAAATCTATCACAGTAGCTCTGATATCATGTGCGAAAGCACGAGAGAAAATATGTTATTGATATTGGATGATGAATACAATACAAGAGGTCCTTCTTTATAGCTATACACTACAAGGACATATTACTCCCATTCCAATGTGGGACAAGACTATATTATGTACATAGCTCTAAACTAACATCTGCAATGTACAAAATTAGTTCTTTTTCCCTTAAAATAGCCAAAAGATCCATTTTTTGTGGTAATTGAAAGTAAAAGTAAAACAACCCACTCTTAGACCGGGTGCCAAATTGAGTAAGCAAGTCATGATTCAAGAAACAGAGAGAGCCTCATTTGGTCTAATTCCAAAAAAAAAAAATATTACCCACAGCTCCGTCACCAACCGTTAGGCTTGTAAGAAAATGCCCGACAAATGTTTGACAAAATGCATAAAAGACAGACAGAAAGGTAAACAAGTACTCACAATGGGAAAAGTGTTGCTGGTATAGGAAATGAGAAAACAAGTTTTTCCCATAGCTCCGTTCCCAACGGTGACACACTTTTATGAACCTAGACGCACTCATTCTTCAAAACCCAAATCTCCCTTCTTACAATTTCTTAGCTTTTCCTTTCACTTCCCAAGATCTCTTAGTTTTTGTTCTGTATATCTCTATGTGTATATCCCTCTCCACCTACTCTTCAACCAAGAAGTTAGAAGAATGCTGTCAGTTAAAATAGAAGTAAAGTTTCGAACTGCAACAATACACACATTCTACTTCAGAGAGCACAAAGCACAATTCACAAAACCATAGGGCAAAATCTATGTGCAACGAGTATTCACGCCACTATCTTTATGACATAGCAAATTCAACTTCTTGGACAATCTAAATCAGTATGTCCGGTTATATTTTAACAACACATAGTAGATGCAAATTCAAGGGAATCATCACACAAGTGTTACATAATATATTACACAGAATCAACGCGAAACAGAGAATTTTGCACATCTGTAACCCCAACCATATGCGGATCACAAATATACATCTTGGCCTACAATGTTACGGACAATGCAGATTCATGCTTTCCTATCATAGTCAGTCAGGACTACCAACGTTGAACCTTACACTGCATTCTTTGAATTTGGAAGACATTGATAACAATCTACATCTCCATCGCTTGTCTATTATTTCAGCAATCACAAGATAGGGCAGGCTTTTTGACCCTTTCTCTCCTTTTCCTTCTTTTGTCTGGGTGGTTGTAGAACCACCTTAATGGCGGCATCAAAAACAGCCTTCACATTCTGCAATTTTGGCAATAGAAATACATAATTAGATAGCTTGATAATTTAACCACGTAGTCACCTTTGAATTAGAAAAGCACCTGTTGTGTTTTTGCACTACATTCAATGTAAGCGGAAGCACCAATCGACTTTCTCAGCTCTTCACCCTTAAAAAGAAGCATGTCGTAAGGTTCTGCTAGAGGAGCTAAGCCCCCCTTGAAAATTTAATCCAGAACGAAATGGCCACACTGTGGTCTAAAAACAGATGACATGTAAAGTAGTGTACCTGAGCCGTGGTAAGTGGAACAGCACCTGGATGGTCCAGGAAGAATTGCTTATCCTCTTGGAGATCTAAATGGAAGCACATCAACAGTATTAGACTAAGGAACATGGAATTAGAAGAGAAAAAACATAGAGGAGGCAATTAGAAAGTAGGAACTGGAGTCAACTAAGCTGAACTTAGTATTGTCTAAACAGCATACGGGAAAGGTAGATAGTAGATAAAGAAGTTCTTAATGTACTTGGATGTAATGTCCAGAAAATATACACTTCACGATTTACACTTAGAATAGTTTGTGAACTTTTAAATTCAACAGCAGTACATTTGAATTTCAACATATACAGTAAACAACACTGTAAGTTCATTCAGGACTTCCATTTCAAAGTCCAGGCTAGGACTTAGAAAAGTCTGGCCCTAATATTTTCATGGAAGATATATTACAATTCCAACACAGAGATAAAATAATGTGATTAGCTAGGAGATCTATGACTCCCCTTATAATAACTCTATGCAAAAGTTAGGATAGTAAGCACTTCAAAACTATAAAACAATTGGGCATTTCTTTAAATGAGTAACTAAACTTTGAACAAATATTTCTTTCTTGTCTATCTCAAATCTCAGTATGCAACAGGTCACTTCTCCAGCAATTTGACAACATAACAACCTAAGTTACTGAAAAAGTGATTATCTGGGATCCAAAAGTTGTAGAAGTTTCCATGAATCACAATGTATTTGCGTCCTACATGTTCATGTTCATTCAGCACTCTACTGAATGAAATTATTTACTATCATGGTTCAGCAGATATTTACTGCTGATACTGTGCTTACCTGCATCGAGGGACTATCGGAAGCAACCTCTCTACCTGCACAAGGTAGGGGTAAGGTCTGCGTACACACTACCCTACCAAAACCCCACTTGTGGGAATATATTGGCTATGTTGGTGGTGGAATAAACTGCCTATAACTCCTGAAACATTTTCATTCATAAGAACAACTAGAGCTAAATGGTCGATAAAAATCACATTATCATGCTTTCAGACCGGTACGTTACCAAAAGTAGCTGCAGTATCGACGCTCAATAGGCTCAACCTCTCGAGAAGAAGAAAACAAGGTGCAGTGAGAGCATGCACATGCTAACTACTCATGCCATAAAGACAAATATATACAACCGACGATGAAAGGCGTCGTTCATTCCATCTTTTATGACCCCAACCACAATTCTAGGGAATAGCAGCAATATCACAATTGCTTTTTTTTTTTTTTTTGAAAAAGATCACAATTGCTTTTGACTTGCCAAATAAGGAACTTATGTGACCTGGAACTTCCTACAGAGCTCTTTTTTTTTCCCCAAAAAACAGCTCTGCAAAACTTTTGACATAGTGATTCATGACCCAGCACAAAAATAAACTCTCTTCAAGGATAGTCTGAAATTTCATGGCTCGGCCAAATATAAAAGGCAAAATTTCCAAAGAGAGGATTAATCATAGCTCAGGAAATGAAGATAAGTAGACCAAAAATAATGTAACGACAGATAAAAAGACACCATCATTCTGACCAACTAGTGATATTAGATAAGAAGAAATTAATCAGTTGTTGAATTAACAATCAAACATGATTAATAGGATACTAACCTAGCATTGTTCCAACAAGAATAATTGGAACTCCAGGAGCATAATGCCTCAACTCAGGAATCCACTGAAATTCAATAGCAGGAAGATGAAATAATGTATTAGTAATTGTTGAATATCACCAACCATACATTTTACTTATTTACTTTTCTGATAGGCAACTATTACTCATTCTTCACTAAGAAATCCTAAATATTCAACACTGGAATTACTAGGTTGGTAGGTATTTCACTATCCATATGGTATGAATAACTAATGTAAAAGACAAACAAGCCAATGTTATCCATGGACTTGCTTCAACTTAATGGGACCGACAGGTTTCATTAATGTTCCCACAAGATCATCTCCAGGCCAAGTACAGAAAAAAAAAATTGAAAGTTAGAGGCAGGATGCAGGAGAGGAACTCACCTTTTTGGAGACATTTTCATAGCTCGCTTTGCTAATGAGAGAAAACGCCAGTATAAATACATCTGCCTCAGGATAGCTCAACGGTCTTAATCTATTGTAATCCTCCTGGCCTGTTCAATCAAAAAGTAGAGGCAGTAGACATGTGCGCCACGTAGCAAGGGACAAAAGAAAAGGCTGAAAATGTCATGTGGGGAAATATTTTACCTGCAGTATCCCACAGCCCCAGATTGACAGTGATCCCATCGACAACCACATTTGCACTAAAATTGTCGAATACAGTTGGGACGCAATCCTGTTTGCAATGCAGCAGACAATTACCAAACATGAGCAATGCACGCACCACTCGCATAAATATAACTAGAACTTATAATCAACTTTTTTATTAAAGTTTTTAAAGCACTTTCACTCTAACAAGTGACATCTTCGATTAAAAAACCAGTATCAAGTTAGAAACTGAGCTATTAAATTATAACGAGTATCTTAGTTTGGTGTTTGTGATGTTTATTCCATCTTCCATGAGAGTTCTAATACTTACTTTTTTCTATTCATACTCCATCCATCTGATACCTTTAGTTTATAAGAGTATTTATCGTTTTGCATTTAAGGGAAAAGGGGTATCTTTTATGCAAGTTATCACTGATGCACAATAAAAACAGAAGACAACCTTTTGTTGGTTTATCAACCAACTTGACAAGAAGCTCGTTAAGCCTGAATTCACCAAGACAATATTCAAGATGTAGTTACGGCCCCCTTTCCCTAGACACGTCTCATGGTTTTCAAACACACACACACACACCGCAAAAAAAAAACCCCATAAAAAATCAGTTTTCTTTCCCTTAAAAATAGCCAAAAGATCCATGTTATGCGGTAATTGGAAGTAAACGTAAAACAACCCACTCTTAGACCAGGTGCCGAATTGATTAAGCAAGTCATGATTCAAGAAAAAAGGTCGTTTTAATGAGAATAACTAGCTTAATGTGTTCTTTTGGGCGATAAATAGAAAGAGCCTCATTTGGTCTTATTCAACAAAAAGAAATCCAACTGAAAAGAAAATTAGAGCCAAGTATCACAAACGATAGGATCAAAAGAAAATGCCTGACAATGTTTGACGAAATGCATAAAAGAGAGATAGAGAAGTATACAAGTACTTACAGTGGGAAAAGTGTCGCTGGCGTAGGAAATGAGAAGACAAGTTTTACCCACAGCTCCGTCGCCAACGGTGACACACTTTATTAACCTAGACGCACTCATTCTTCAAAACCCAAATCTCCCTTCTTAAAATTCCTTAGCTTCTTCTTTTACCCAAAATCTCTTCGTTTTTTCTGTGTGTGTATATCCCTCTCCACCTGCTCTTCAACCAAGGAGCTGTTTGCTGTTAGTTAAAATAGAAGTAAAATCCCAAAATGTTAATATAAAGGTCTCACCTTTATGACACAGAAGTGATGATTTTAATATAAAGGAGGGAAAGAAGAATGGATATGAACAGAGAGAGTTAAAAGGAAGAAAGCCAGAACACAGGAAAAAGATATAGCAGAAAATGAGAAAATGGAAATAAAAGCTCGAACCAGCTACAGAAAAAGACTTCGGATTATAATTTTTTTTGTGTAGTAAATAAAGACAGCCTTTGAGACAGCTATTTTCCGCTTTGAGATGCCACTTATATCATCATATATATTATAGGGAGAAGGTCAAATATATCCCTGTACTATGAGAAAATATTTAAATATATTTCTCGTTATACTTTCGGTCCAAATATATCTCTGCCATAATACTATTGATTCAAATATACCTCTCTTCCATTAAGTTTGTCTAAGGTGGATATCCAATCCTACGTGACACTAACATTTGATGAGGTGGATGCCACATGGCATGCCACCTCAACGCCCTAAACCCATTTTACCCCTCCCTTCTACGTTTTTTTTTCATCACTAAACTTTCCTTCCCCTCGAAGAAAATTTTAGTAGTGGAAAAACAAATATAGGGGAGGGATAAAATGGTTTAGGGGCGCTGAGGTGGCATGCCATGTGAATCCACCTCATCAAATGTTAGTGCCATGTAGCATTAGATGTCCACCTTGGACAAACTTAACGGAAGAGGGATATATTTGAACCAATAGTATTACGGCAGGGGTATATTTGGACCGAAAGTATAACAAGGGATATATATAAATATTTTCTCATAGTACAAGGATATATTTGTCCCTTTTCCGTATATTATATCGCCACATAAACGATCCCTTTCTTTTTCTTTTTCTTTTTCTTTTTCTTTTTTAGGTTTTCTAATTTTTCGAACCAATTTTTATTTGAAATAATCCCCAGAGAAGTGGTGATTTTTATTATATTAGTTATAAACATTAAAGTTATGGGTTTAAATGTACTATTATATCTTAGGTTATGATATATCTTGAATTGATTGAAAAGCTTCTTGTTGTGATGTTTCTCTTATTTGTACTGATGTTATGAGCTATTTGAGCCAAGTTTAAGGTTACGTAGAGATTAATCTATTGACTAAACCTGATAGTTGCTATTTTGTGATGTATTTACCTGATTTGAACTATGATATCATATTTGCACATGCATACACCTTAGCATGTCACTTTTACCAGTCCAGGAGTTTGAAATTTGATGTTCTTTGATCATGTACATGTATTCTTGCATATCTGCCTTATGTGTAATATGGATTGGACTGGTAGCATGTGACCACGCCTAGAGAATCTGTGATAATGTGTATGTGACTACGCCGGGAAGATTGTGATATTGTGCATGTGACCACGTCCGGCGGATTGTGTGCATCGGGCGAATTGTGATATAGCCTGTGACCACGCTGGGCGGATTGTGATATAGCCTCTGACCACGCCGGGCGGATCCTGATATTGAATCTGTGACCACGCCGGGCAGATTATGATATTTAGCCTATGACCACGCCAGGCTGATAGCACGTGAGTTGTCCGTGCTGCATGTGAATATGGATCCATCCCCATAGGATCACCCTCTCATGCGTATTCTTGATGGTGTACACGCGAATTATGAGAAACTGACGGGTTTCTGATCGACGTGAGCTCTGGGATAACTGGTTATTGGTTTGGTTTGGTTACTGAGATTCTGATGTGAGCCTGAGAGTCGTGATGTGATTTCTATTTGGATCGTGTTGCGCTACAATGAATTGATATTTGGTTATCGCATTTACCTGATTTATTTGCATATCTTCCTTATATGCTGGAATTAGTTATAACCATTCATGAACCATTTCTATATTTTATAAATATTAGTAATATTTTAACGTAATATCTTACACAACTATAATGTGTCCTAAATATATAATATTTATACAATAAATGTATAGTATTATATTATAAAATTTAATATCCCGAAAATACGTCGTGTATATTTATCATATTGAAAATATATATATATATATATATATATATATATATATATATATATATATATATATCACTTATTCATTCAAGCATACACTATTATACAAGCATTCACATTTACCAATAAAATATGATTATACCACCAAATAAAATGTTATCATTATTGAAAGAGAGAGAGAAAATATCTACAAAATCATAATTAACACAATTCCTTTGTTAGAAGAGAGATAAAAGATAAATCATTTGTTGGTTTTACTTTTAAGGAAATGAACATTGTGGATGCGTGATTTTAGGGACATGATTTAAAAATTTTCTGCTAAGAATATAATTATTAAGTTGCCTTATATGTAAATTATCTATTACTGCTAAGTTTGTGAAAAAATTTCTTAAATTTTTCTATTTCTGTTTTTTGCTCAAAGTTTTAATCAACCAATATTCAAACCACCATAAATTTTACAAACAAAAAAGAAGCAGCAGGTATTTTCCGGCAATCTCCTACTATTTCTCATTAATAACAGTTTCGTAATGAGATTACCTTTTAATATTTAACTCTCTTATTCATAATGTCATCACATTTAAGCGTGCCCCTACATTATACTCCCTCCTATTAGTAATTTTTTAACCTTTGACACACCCCTTAATTATCATATCATATCATCATACTATATTATAAGCATGAATTTTTTTAGATAAAGTTATTTTACTAAAATATTCTCTAAAAACTGAATGACCTAATTACCCTCTACTAAAAATTAAAATTACATTCCATTAAATGATAGTTTGTACTTAATGCCCTGGTAAAAAATTTACAACATTAATAAAGAAAATAATTCCAGTAATGGGTGTTGTTGTACGTTCCGGCCGTTATTGATTTTATGGAGGATTCATTAACTACAAGTTTTTATGATGTTTTCATACTTCCTTTCTATTCTTTCCATTCTCTATTCAATTTCCTCTCTTCCTTTAAATCCTTTATAACATAAAGTATCAATTATATATATATTTTTTTTATATTCTTATCAGTTACAACTTCATGTATGCATCACTTAATTATGGAATTTGAAAGAATTCTTTACCATTAAATTTTGAACGCCATAGCCATTATATAAACAGACAGATCATATGTATTCACCATCTTACTTTCCATGTGACCAAATTCAAACATTGTGCAATGCGTATGAATAGAAGTTAACGCAAAGATTGAATGAGGTTAGGGAACAAAGCTTTAACAATCCAACACCATTTTGTAATTTTGTGGCATCATCAATATTACTACTACTATCTTGTAGAATAGTATTTGATTAGCATCATAACAAATTACATCAATAATTCCTTCAGTCTTAGTCACCAAGCATTTGTTACATGGCATAACAAAACATGTCAGCAGGGTTTCGCTTAGGGCTTAAATTTTTTTATCATGGGATGAAGAAGAAGAAGAAGAAAGGAGGCGGCGATCAGAAGTTCTGTTAAAGTTTAGGCTTGAAGCTATAGCCAATTTGAATACTTTTGCGATATGGACCTTGTTGTGTAGTTTTTCTCCATGTCCTCTCTCACTTTTTCTATTGAAGCACTTCGAATTTATAACAAAAAATAATGAGAGTACTGTTCTAGAAAAAAAACTATTTATGGAAGTTTTGCATAAAATTAGGAGGAGATTAATTTTTTAAAACAAAAGGCAGGAAGTGAAGTATAACTTATATTTGGAGGAATGGAAAAAAAAGAAATGAAACAAACAAAGTGGAAAAGGAAAAAAAAAAAAGTTAAAAATAGTCAGTAGTACAAGATAAGGAAAGGAAAATTACAAGGAAACTAAATACAAAATATAAGTTTAATATGGGGAGTACTCGTTGAGAGGACCAAGCGGAAAGAATAAAAACCAACTAAGTAGAAAAGAAAAATACGAGAAAGGGAAAACAAATAATAATTAATGTAGTTTGTTCTATGTATATTGTCGGCCAAAATGGGAGTCTCCAGTTACTTGGAAGTTTTTTATCTTTAATTATTGTAGAAAAAAATATATTTACATATCATAATACATAAAGATATGCATTTAGTTCACATGTTTTATTTAGACATCGTAAGCCTTTTCACTTTTTAATTTTACTCCTTTTAGCTTCCTCTGGTAATACAATAGTGTACGATTTTTTCATATATTCTACGATTTATATATGGTCTTTTGAAAATCTTAGTGTCACTTTATAAAAGTGTACAATATTAAAGAGTTTTCAGGTCAAATATAACTATTTTTGAAAATTACTTTTTCTCGTATCATTGTTTTTTTAATTTGTATACTTGCTCAGCATGTGAAAATAGACAAGTATAATTCTCTTTGACGTTAGTTGCGACTTGTGTTTTCATCTTTTCTAAATTATTTTTTGTGGATATATTCAAGTTAAATTATTGTATTATTGTTATATTGTTTAAAGAGCATAAAACTCTTGTTCGCTCTCTTGCATAATATTTTTTAATGCATGCTTCTTACTTATCGTATAATAATTAGTTTTAATATTTTACATTTCCTATATATATAAAATCCAGGTACCGTCAAATCTCTCCATAACATACTCATTGAAAAATTAATTCCAAAGAAAACTTGAATGTTACAGTGAAGTGTTGTTATGAAGTATGATTATAAAAAGGTCTTATTGTATAAATAGGTGTAATGATCACATAAAGAAAAAGATTTTTGCAATATTTGAATGGAGGATGCTTCTATATTTAAGTTTTAAAGTCAATGCATGCTTAGCTTATAATGTTATTATCAAGATCTCTAATAGGACTATTTAATTAACAAAGAGAGTGTCACACCATTTTTTTAAATTTTTTTACCTTAACGCCTTTTAGAAGAGATATAAAGTGATTTAAAGCTAAAAAGGGTTTTTAATTTGAAAGCGACAAAAATTGTGTTTTAAACGATTTTGAGAGTCGCCACTTGACATATAATCTGGTGTGCCAAGTCACCATTTTAAAAACAATTTTCCCTTAAAAATATTTTGACTCTGAAGCATAGTTTGCACCTGAAATTCTAAGCAAGGAGGTCCATTAAACTCGGGTAGAAGGTGTTAGGTATTCACCGAGTCCCGTAACTAGTACGTTTTATACTTGGTCAAATTAACTTTTAAGAATATTCTAATTGAGGTAAAACACACAAAGAAAATAAATACAAAGAGGTTTTAGCTTGTCCCCTACCTAAGAAGAAAAAGAAAGGAAATAAAAGTCCTAAACTAACATATACTAATGCTTCCTCGAAGGAACGTCCGTCTTCAATTACATGTGCTTCGGGCATATTCGGATAAAAATATTTACAAAGTCTACGGTATATAAACTAAAGGGAACGACAATTCATATCAAATAAAAGAAAAGAAAAAGCCTAAAGTTTGCCTACCGGAGTGTGATTGGCCTAAGCATGCTACTGTCGATCAAATTCACGAGAGTAAGAATTAAAAGAACAACAAAATTATCTAAGCCCAATTTCCTCCACGTTTTAAAAGCTAACTCCCACAACCGAAACAGCTAGAATTCCATTCAATCTACTTAATTATATTAATTTAATTATTACTTTTTGCCATCAAAGTAGTAACTATGAGCCCTTAAACATTTTATCTCTAAATGAAACAATGAAACAAAGAATTAGAAACTCATTTTTAGGCATCAAAACACATCCGAACAGATTAAACAAAACGACAACAAAAATGATGATTAATAGAACGAAATGGAGTACATTTTTGGATAGAGATACCCCAAACAGAACAATAACACTCTGTTTGGATCATTGTTTCCCATCGTTTTATAATGTATTGTATTGTGTTGTATCGTATTGTATCGTATCATTTTATGAATACAATGTTTGGATAGATTGTGTTGTTTGTTATTGTTAAATAATTTTTTGTTGTTTAGTTTGACTGTATCGTACTATACTGTAACTAATAAGTATACTAAAATACCCTCAATTGTTTAAATATTAAATTTATCAAAATATATGCATAAAAATAATTTTAAAAAACAAAACAGAAGAAGGCAAAACACTTTAAGAAAACAAAACAAAGGACTGAAATAGAAGAAGGCAAAACAAAGGAGCACAACTAATTAGAATTGAGTTAAAAGCAAATTAGGAGAAAAAATAAAACAGAAGGCGGCAAAACACCTTTAACGTTGGCGGCAAAAGTTCTGGAAAAAAATAAAGTAGGTTATAGGTTAGAGATATGGAGTTAAAATAGCAAAAAAAGCTAAAGGATAAAATATAATTGTGGATTAATAAGTTAGAGCATAAAAGAAAAATAGGAAACAATCCCACCACGCCAAATCGATTGTTTCAAAAAAAGGGACTTTTCGTTGTTTCGGAACAATGGATTTAACAATACAATACAACTAATTTTAATGAAACAATCAAAAACAAACGTTGTTTTGAATAACAATACAATAAGATACAGCGGAACAACCATCCAAACAAGCTGTAAAATATCAACTCAAACGATCAACAAGATAGAGAAGCAACAATCAGTGAAACAAAGGAAAGCACGATATTAAGCAAAACAACAGAATAAGGGCGAAATAGACCACAAATGAACCTGAAATTTAATTGTTTGATAGTTTCGCAACGCAATGGGACAGAATCGCCAACTAGATCTCCACCAAAATTGAAGAACGGGGCCTGGACCGGAAAATTGAATGGAGACCTCGAACAGGTGGCAGATTGACCGAACCCCACAGGAGAAACTCAAACCTTGCCGACGAACTCGAATCCTACTCAAACAAGAGAGTATCGAAGCACAAAGAGTAGACCAAAACTTTGCGTTCAGATCTTTTGGAGTTGTGCGGCGTAACTTATCGAGCCTTGTTGCTCTGTTTTTGGAGAGACGAAGAGGAACAAAATATGGTTATGGTGTTTTCGGTGGTGAAGGAGACGAATTGGTGGTTGACCGGCGGAATAGAGGTGAAGGACGGTGGCTTCTGAGGCTGGGATCTGTATATAAGAAAAGGAATTTCAACTTGGAGAGGAAGGAATATGTGAGCAGAAGGAATCAAATTAAAATTGTGATCAAAAGGAATCAAATTCTGTTATGATGAAAGGAGGGCACGTGATTTTGAGGGAGGAAAATCAATTTAGAAGAATAAGAGAATTAAGGAAAGGATAAAATATAGGGGGGGCACGTAGGAGATTTACAACTACAATTATCCGATTCTCTTTCCACCTTTTCTTTCTTCTTTGATTTTCTCCTTTTGCTTTTCCCGTTCTTTGCTTCTTTCTTTTTTTTTTTCCATTCATTTTTTCTTCTTTTCCTCCAAAGTTGGATAATACAATGAATAAAATAAAAACTTCATAAAATATTAATATATCTAGGATAACGGGAAATATCAAGAGGGGCATAAAGTTACTATACTAATAAAATTTGAATACTATTCAATATATACTAAAACCTATAACTTTAAAATTAAAGTAAGTAAATATAAAATATCAATTTTGTATTTTTTAATTTTATGAAAAGTAACATAAACTAAAGTAACTAGATAAAATATCAATTAGCTAAAATAAAAGATAAACTACAGTAACTAGATAAGATTAAGCACGGCTTGCGTGCTCCTTAGTTGCAAACTTCACGGATGCATATCCCTTATTCTTGTTCGTTGACACCCCTCTGTGCATTCGAACATCAATTACCTCTCCAACTTGCTGGAACACCCTTTTTAGATCCTTCTCCATAGCATCACGGTCTAACCCACCAACAAATACTTCCAGCTCTTTCCTCTTCATTCGTTCCTTTTGCATGGTCAGCCAGTTGAGCACGCTCATCATCCAGTGTCTCAGCTTCTTCACAGTGCTCGGGTACACCATCTTCCACAAATTCTTCACCATTCTCTTGATCAGCAAAAGCCTCTATTTTATCTTCACCAGCTTCGTCAACAGAAATATCCTCTCCCTTCATCTTCTTGTCGGTATCTTCCACGTGCATCATCATGCCTCCAATTCCTCATTTTTTTCCCCTGTAAATCATGTCATGAATTGTGTGCTTAAAAAAAGGGACTCCATTACAATTAATATAACGAACAGCCTTTTCTAACTCTTTCTCTGCTCTACTTATTCGACCCGTCTTTCACTGATGCTATGTGTCGTATCTGAATTCTAAGGTACTGACTGTTGATTGTATATAAAATTGTGTGTGACAAAGAAGACATAAAAGAGGCGTAGTTAAGAAGATGAATGGGAAGAAGGGAAAGTTTTTTTTGGCTTTCTTAGGGAAGTAAATGGATAACGAAGGCAGAAGGAGCCTTTCAAAGGGTGCTTTAATTTTTAGTGGATACTTTAAAATCAGTTTTTCTTTTTTAAAGAGGAAAAAACGTGCCCTTTAATTGTGCCATGTAAAATCAAGTTATTTTTTAAAAAAGTAAAATATTCTGAAATTTTGAATTCTAAAAAATAAAACTGTCTGAAATTTTGAATTCTGAAAAAAAAAACTGTCCTTTACATTTTTTTTTAAATATATTTGAAACTCCAACAAAATTGGAGAATTGTCCAAAATCTTTACACGTGTCAATTTAATATTGCGCCACTTGTCATCATAATATTTCTTTATATAAAAGGAGAAGCAAAAGAATATAGTAATGCCAAGTGGCATAATCACATTTCAACAAGTGTCATTTTTTGGACAAATATCCAATAAAGTTGGAATTTAAAATTTAAAAATATTTGAAACTAAAAAATAGGCAGAAAATCGCTCCAAAAACAGTTCATCTTTTAGTGCACTCCAAAACTGCTCCTGAAAGCCAAATAACTGCTAGAATTAAAAGAAACACCCCCCCCCCCCCCCAATTGAAACTGTTGGAAGCCAAACCAAATATCACACTTTGCAATGAACAAAGAATTTGAAGATTTGGGATCAAAGGAACATGGATCTGTGTCGATTTGTAATTTCTATTCCTGTTTTTAACTCTTCTATCTTTGTTTCCGTTTTTTCCTCTTTACTTATTCTCAATTTATATTTTTGTATTATTTGAAAAATTCTTCTTCCTTTTTCTTGGCAAGAGATTTAAATAAATATTTAAATGGACTGTGATGGATGCGAAAGAACAGACAACAATGGCTATTAATGTCAAAGAGTTTGTACAATGGCTATTCTTCTTCAAAACAGTAGCTTTCCTCTTGAAACAGTCCAATAGCCTTCTAAATTCCTTTTCTGCATTTTCTTTGGGTAATTTTCAAGAATGTTCAAATACAACTTCAAATAAACTGAATAGACTGAATTGTTCTCTCTGTTCCAAGGCAGACAATATTCGTGAAATCTGAATTGCTTATATTTTTTTAAAATTCCAAGGTCTTAAACTGACTATGTTAAAATGCAAGGGTTAAAACTTAGAATGGATCAAACTCTATTTACTCGCAAAGGTAAATCAAAATGTTGCGATTTGAACCTCACAGAAGAATGCACAATTTTTCTTTATTCTACTTGATTTCAGCTTATAGTTTGAGGACAAAGAAAGTTAACCATTAATTGTGGAGTAATTTTGTTGTTTTAATTTTTTTTCCAGAAGTTTCCTAATTATTTTTAATGCACTACGTTTGGTTTAGTTGGGATTGAGGTGTTGTTGTTACTTGTGGCTAATACAAATCTGGCTTTCGGGAATTTTGACTAATAGTAGATTGCAAAATTGGTAAAATATAACTGAATTCGAAACTTTAATTATGACTTTTTTTTCCTGTTGATTGCTTATGTACAAAGTTCAGCAATGAATTAAATATAATTTTTTTCCGCGATGCCTGCAAATTTGGAGAAAAAGGGAGGGATAAAAAAAAGGAGGACTTAGAGTGAAACCATGTAGTACTAAAGGTTACGTCATAGTCATACATTTGCCTACTTTCGTGTATGATACTGTAGATACTAATGTCAATTTTTAATGGGAAAACAAAGTGAACAAACAAGTAGTATACTTCATACCTCATTTGATTGAAATATTTATCAAAGAGCTGGCTGCATTTTTTTTTTCTATTGACTGATTACGAAACTTAATCTTTTTAGCCTTTCATTAATTGCAGAAAATAAGATAGTGACATAAGAAACAAGCACGCGCATTTCTTTTTCACGTGAATTTCTGTTGTTATATACGATCTTCCTTACTTAAATATTTGAGTTTTCTATATATCTTTTAGCCTTCCTATCTTTTTGTATTTTGGATGGTAAATTGGAAGATATATCTTTATATACACTTTACAAACTTTCTACTGTTTTCATCAATTTAGAAAGGATGAAAGAGAAAGAATTGAAAAAATGGAAGAACACATGTTGAATGTGTTTCCGTTTATCTTGCTAAAAAATAATTTCTGAATCCGTTGAAACCTTAAAGATAATCACTTTCATAAAGAGAGCTTGCAACTATCTTACATATGTATAATGTTGTTGCCAGCGTCGATCTTATCTAGAGAAGAAAATGAAGAGGAACTGCATGTTGAAAAATAATAATATAATTTTTCAGATATAATTCTCTACCACCTCTGCTAAGATAAAGTAATAAGTGATTCTTTTTAGAAAATTGTTCATTGCGTTGCAAATTTCATGTTTTCTCGCATACACCTTTTTTTTTCTCTCTCTCCATGTTTTTGTTACTTTCAGGGATTTGAACTGATGTGAAGAATATGAATTCGTACAGATAAGGGAGATGGATACATGGTGCCTTTCGAGTTTGAGAATTCCACTGAAAGATCTGAACTTCTTAGATTAAAAAAAATTACGGTGTACCATTCCTTGACTCCATTTATATATCTAAGCTTTAATAGACATAGCTAATTTACATATGCAATTATGAAAGGATAGGTTGTCCCAGTTGCGCTGCTAAACACTTCTCAATGGAGTTGCTACCTAAGTGCTAATTCATGTGTTCAAGAGAAACTAAGGATAGGCGAGATAGCTTTCCAGAAAGAGGGAAATATCTTAACTTCATGTTCATCTAAAAATTAGATGTTTGAGAGTTTAAGAAATTATCGATAAAGCTTTTATAGCTTTTAGTTTCATCTTTTTAGTTAGTTAGAAGCGAATATAAGCTAAACAACGAGGTAAATCTATATTTCAAGCTGACTTTCCCATGAGATGACTCTTCCTGGAGAATTATATATGATATTAATTGAGTATTTCAAATAAATCTCCCCAACAAAAAAATATAATTTATATATTAAAACATGATTTTTCATGTGATATCATAATCTATATATATAAATACCAATATACTACAATTACGTCCTTTTAATATTAATCGCGCATCGTGCGAGTACTAATACTAATTTAGAAGAATAAGAGAATTAACGAAAGGATAAAATATAGGGGGCCACGTAGGAGATTTACAACTACAATAATCTGATTCTCTTTCCACCTTCTTTTCTTTCTTCTTCGATTTTTTCCTTCTTGCTTTTCACGTTCTTTGCTTCTTTCTTTTTTTTCATTCATTTTTCCTTTCTTCTAAAGTTGGATAATAAAATGAAATAAAATAAAAATTTCATAAAATACTAATTTATCTATAATGGAAAATATCAAGAGGAGCCATAAAGTTACTATATTAATAAAATTTAAATACTATTGAATATATACTAAAATCTATAACTTTAAAACTAAAGTAAGTAAATATAAAATATCAATACTATTTTTTTTTTGTATTTTTTAATTTTATGAAAAGTAAGATAAATTAAAAGTAACTAGTAAAATATCAATTAGCTAAAATAAGAGAAAATATTTTTGTAGTTTTTATTTTGTAATAAAATAAAGCAAAAGAGTCAAAATTAGTTAAATAGCGATATTAGACGTAGGAGGTTCAAAAATTAAATGTCTACATAGAGCTTCCCATTATTTCGTTCATCCATTCTTTTTATAAAGACATTAACGCAATGGAGCAAGTCACGTAACAAACCAAACTAGATGAAATATTA
>NW_017675720.1:43058-43535 GCF_001879085.1 Nicotiana attenuata
GGGAGGGAATTAAAGGGACATTAGGTCATGATGTACATATATTGTGGCGGATCCAACAATGAGTTCGTCGATTTAACGGAATTCGATGATCCAACTCAGCTTATATATGTGTACGCATGAAAATATTATGTATTTTATAACTCACTCTCTGACTCAGAACTGTATAGCATTTATGGATTCGTTACTAAATATATATAGCTGAACAATATTTTTGAATGGAGAATGCTTCTAAATAAGTCAATGCATGCTCAGCTTATAAAGTTCTTATCAAGATCTAAGTTAGGACTAATTAATTAACCGTGAGATGTTCATGCATTCTTTTTATAAAGACATTAACGCAACGGAGCAAGTCACGTAACAAACCAAATTAGAAGAAATAAAAAAAAGGGGAGAAATTAAAGAGACATAAGGTAATGATATATATATATATATATATATATATATATATATATATATATATATATATATATATATATA
>NW_017675720.1:43555-52573 GCF_001879085.1 Nicotiana attenuata
ATATATATATCGGCGGATCCAATAATAAGTTTGTGGATTTGACAGAATTCAACGATCCAACTCATCTTATATGTGTTTGTACGCATGAAAAATAGTAGGAATTTTTACCTCCTATATCAAAGGTTAACACCTTATTTATTTTAAATAAATACCATTTAAAAAAATTATATTCTATAGATACCTTTTAAGGTTTATAGCAAAATGTTTAATTTTGGTTACCTCCTAGCCCTAAGCCACTAAATACGCTAATCAGTTACAATATTTTCTTTCTCTCTCTACTTTGATACATCCGATCCTCTTTCCCCATTCCATTAAAATTTCCGATTCTCTTCCTCTTCTCTGTCTAGTTCGCTTGCGATTTCTCCTCCGTCGATATCCTCCATTGTAATAGGAGAATTGTTAGAGTATAGTTGCACTCGCGATGACATTGAGGACGGAATTGACTGGGTCAGCAGGGGGAAGCAGCCATAGCGAGGCAAGTGGTACTGCTTGAACTGCTACGGATCAAGAAGTTGTCTTGCGGCAGCGTATTTCCATACCCACAAAAATTATGTATGATTAGTATGTGAGTCCGTTGCTAATTTTGCCTTTGGCGTAAACGAAGCTTTCCAAATCTCTAGTCACGTTCAACTAAAAAGCCAACAGGAAAAGCAAAAATCACATGTTCTCCAAGTCATAACAATAGTGAATATCGTCCCTGCCAATTTAAAAAATTGAGATATGGATGTTGTAGGATGATTTTCTGTTAATACATGTCAATGTATTTTCATGTAATTCATTGTATTTATTGTCTTTTTTTTCATTGTAATTCCATGTATCTCGTTGTATTCCATGTATTTCATTGTATTTACTGTCTTTTTTCTCATTGTATTTCAATGTATCCCGCTGTATTCTATGTATTTCATTGTATTCATGTCACGACCCTCGGGGGTCGTGATGGCGCCTAATCGTAGTAGCTAGGCAAGCCATTTTGATTACTTTTCCATTAATAAATAATTCTTTTTAACAATTTATGTCAACAATATGAAACAACAAAACTGATTAATAGCGGAAGTCTTAATTATAGAAACTGAATAAAATACGGAGTAGTCAATATAAGGTGTCACATTACTCACGAACTGCTAAGAGTTTACTAAATACAAGGTCTGAAAGAAACATAAATCTGTTTATCCCGAATACAAAGAGATGACAGTCTAATATAAGGATAGAAGGGAGACGCTGGGCCTGCGGACGCCTGCAAGGCTACCTCGGGTCTCTCCGGACTGAAGATATGCTCCCGAACTAAAGCTGTTGCTGCTGCTCGAAACCTGGACCTGTGCAAAAATGCACAGAGTGTAGCATCAGCACAACCGACCCCATGTGCTGGTAAGTGTCTAGTCTAACCCCGGCGAAGTAGTAACGAGGCTAGACCAGACTACCACATAAACCTGTGCAATTTCATATATATATATATATATATACAGCGGAATCGAAATACACAACAGATAAACAATATGGGAGGGGGACATGCTGTGGGGGGTATATAATAAATTCCAAATACGAGTCGTCCAATAATAAAGGAATACAGCACAACTCAATAGTACGTAATGAAACAGAATTCAACCACTGCACGGCATCACCCTTCGTGCCTTTACTCTCGTCCTCACCAAGCAATAACATGTACACGGCATCACCCTTCGTGCTTTTACTCTCATTCCTCACATATATCAATAGAATCGGCACGGAATGGTACATCGTGCGGCACGGCATCACCCTTCGTGCTTTAACACTCTTTCTCATAATAAGAAACAATGCACGACATCACCCTTCGTGCTTTACACTCTTTCCTTACCATAAACAAACAGTGCACGGCATCACCCTTCGTGCTTTAACACTCTTCCTCACCCAATCAACAATCACAAACAAGGGCAAGGAAAATAGATAAACAATAATAAAAATCCCGACAAGGGAACACAATTAACAATTAAAACCCGGCAAGGGTACAATATCAATAACCAACAACGTCCCGGCAAGGGAATGGATCATTAATTCTTTTCTTTCTTTCACTTTCATCTCATAGTTCACATTATCGCTTGAGCCAATGCTCCAAGGAGTTACTTATCTCATATACCTTCACGATTTGTATTTCAACCCGAGCCAATGCTCCACTAAGTTTCAAGATCACAATTTCTTTCACAAGGTCTTTACAACATATAGAAGTCATCATTTAAGCATGGAAGGCATAACAACAACCAAACTATTCGCAAATAAGGACTCACGGTCATGCTAGACACCAATGTATAGATACTCGTCACCATGCCTATGCATCGTACTCGACAATTAGCAAGTTACAAATAAGACTCAACTCCTATTCCCTCAAGCTAGGGTTAAACCAAACACTTACCTCAAAGCTTTGAATTCCACTCAATCCTCAACAATCGCTTTACCCCGCGATTCCACCTCCAATTTGCCGAATCTAGTCACAAATTGCTCAATTACTTTAATAAACACTAAATGAATCAATTTGAATGCATAAAAATGAATTTCCCAAGTTTTTTCCCAAAAATTCCAAAATTGCCCCCGGGCCCACGTTGTCAAAACCCGAGGTTCGAGCCAAAACCCGGTTACCCATTCCCCCACGAACCCAAATATGTAATTTGTTTTGAAATCGGACCTCAAATCGAGGTCCAAATCCCCAATTTTTAGAAAACCTAGGTTCTACCCAAAAACCCCAATTTCACCCATGAAAATCCTTGATTTTAAGTGGAAAACATGTTAAATGATGTTAATGATTGAAAGAATTGAGTAAAAATCGACTTACAAAGGATTTGGGATGAAGTTTGTTCTTGAAAAATCGCCTATGGTGTTTGGGTTTTGAAAGAATGGTGAAAAGTGACTAGAAATTCGTCTAAGTATGAAAAATGCAGGTTGCAGATATGGGAAATGCAAAGTTGGGTTCGCAATTGCGAACCCTGCAGGCTTGGGAAATGCGACACTACTATTCGCATTTGCGAACTGAGGCTGGCCAAGGGACCTTCGCATTTGCGAAAATGGTCTCGCGTTTGCGAACCAGTGGCCGTCGCATTTGCGACGCCTGGCTTCGCATTTGGGAACCTTGGCCTGCTTAGGCTGGTTTCGCATTTGCGAAAAAACCTCCGCAATTGCGATAGCTGGACCTTCGCATTTGCGAACTCTGGCTTCGCAAATGCGAAAACTGCAGATCAGCTGATACCAGGTTTTTCCAAAATGAAAAATGCAACCCGACACCTATCCAAAACTCACCCGAGCCCTCGGGGTTCCAAACCCATTATACACACAACCTCAAAAACATCTTACGGACTTACTCGTGCGATCAAATCGCCAAAATAACATCAAAAACAACGGATCAAACCTCAAAACACATGAATTCTTCCAAATTTTCATAAAACATAAATTTTTCATTTTAGGTCCGAAACACGTCAAACGACGTCTGATTTCAACCAAACTTTACAGAAAGCGCTAAAACCATATATAAGACTTGTACCGGGCGCCGGAACCAAAATACGAGCACGATACCACAGTCTTTTAATCAAATTTCATTTCCAATTTCCTTAGTAATTTCAGAAAAATAATTTCACAGAAAAATTCATTACTCGGGCTCTAGACCTCGGAATTCGACTCCGGGCATATGCCCGAGTTCCATATTTTTCTACGGACCCTCCGGGACCATCAAATCACGGGTCCGGGTCCGTCTACCCAAAATGTTGACTGAAGTTAACTATATTCATATTAATATCAAAATTTAGCATTTTCACACGGAGTTCATATTTAAGCTTTCCTGCTACGCGTCCGGACTGCGCACGCAAATCGAGGCAACCCTGAATGAGGTTTTCGAGGCCTCGGAAGCACGGAATGAGTGAGAAAACAGGTGATGACCCTTTGGGTCGTCACTATTCACTGTCTCGCTATATGCCATAGATGTATTCATACGTTTTTTTAATTAATATAATTTATGTATTCAGATGTATTATATAATTTTCTCTGAAGATTGCTATATTTTTGGGGTATTTTTCGGTTGAGAATCTTTTTTATAACTGAAAATACAAAATTTGTGTGTTATAATTGAGTTTGTTGAGTTATATTAGGAGTCTATTATGTTAATTGATTCACTTTCCCTTTTAAAAACAGTGTAATCCCCTATTTCACGCCGTGAATACAGTCGAATACAGTCGAATACAATAATCTGTCCAGTTGTAATCCCATGTTTCACTCCATGAATACAGTCGAATACACTCGAATACAACAACTGATTAGCTGGACTTCCCTGATTCACGCCTATTTTTGCTACTGTATTCATGAATACAATAGCTTAAATACATCGAATATATTTTATAACCACATAAAAGGTATCTATAATCCGTAATATAGCAAATGGTATCTATAGATGACTAATTACTACTAAAAGATAGTGCTTTATGAAAATTTCTCAAAATAGTATGCATTTCATAACTCGCTAAACCAGGGTGGCCCTTCCCTAAAGCAGGTAAAGCAATTGTTTTAGGCCTTATATTTGTGGATGCCCTATTTTTTGTAACACCCGATAGGCTATATATAAGTTTTTTAGAAAAGTTAAAGTGAAGTAATAAAGTTTGATTTCTTTCTTTTTCTTTAACATATATAGAGAATAAGGATTTGCAACTGTTATAATTTCTACCAAGGAAATTGCATTTGAAATCAATATCGAAGCCTAATTTCGTAAGAAACGTGTGACATATAGGAAAAACAATTTGATGAAATTGATAATGAAATCTCAAAATCTCTTGAAGAATCTTTTAGAGTTGATTACTTTTTATACATGGTAGACAATGCTATTTTTGAAGTCATTTAAACAATTCGAAGATGAAAATATTTTTGGTTTTCTATTTAACGATAAAAAACTGAGATTACTAGATGATGCAAATTTGAAAAAAATATTGTCTTAATCTTGAATGTTTCTTAAAGCAAAATAAGCATATTGATACTGGTGATTTAGATTTATTCTCTAAATTAAAAGTGTTAGAAAAAATAGTACAATTAGAAGATAATAGTTTAATTGATATACTAAATCAAATAAAAAATATATAATTTTTTTCTAAAGGTCTATATTGCTTATAGAATAATATTAATAACTCCTGTTACCGTTGTTTCATCGGAAAGAAGTTTTTCAAAATTAAAACTGATAAAATCTTACCTAAGGTTAAATGGATTAGCTATATTATCAATTGAGAAAGACTTATTAAGAAAAATTAATTATAAAAAAATTATTAATAACTTTGCATCTAAAAAAAAGGTAGAAAAATACACACATTCTACATCAGAGAGCACAGCACAATTCACAAAACCATAGGGCAAAATCTATGTGCAACGAGTATTCACGCCACTATCTTTATGTTTCAAAAATCAAAACAATGACATAGCAAATTCAACTTCTTGGACAATCTAAATCAGTATGTTCGGTTACATTTTAACAACACATAGTAGATGCAAATTCAAGGAATCATCACACAAGTGTTACATAATATATTACACAGAATCAACGCGTAACAGAGAATTTTGCACATCTGTATCCCCAACCATATGCGGATCACAAATATACATCTTGGCCTACAATGTTACGGACAAGGCAGATTCATGCTTTCCTATCATAGTCAGTCAGGACTACCAACGTTGAATCTTACACTGCATTCTTTGAACTTGGAAGACATTGATAACAATCTACATCTCCATCGCTTGTCTATTATTTCAGCAATCACAAGATAGAGCAGGCTTTTTGACCCTTTCTCTTCTTTTTCTTCTTTTGTTTGGGTGGTTGTAGAACCACCTTAATGGCGGCATCAAAAACAGCCTTCACATTCTGCAATTTTGGCAATAGAAATACGTAATTAGATAACTTGATAACTTAACCACGTAGTCATCTTTGAATTAGAAAAGCACCTGTTGTGTTTTTGCACTACATTCAATGTAAGCGGAAGCACCAATCGACTTTCTCAGCTCCTCACCCTTAAAAAGAAGCATGTCGTAAGGTTCTGCTGGAGGAGCTAAGGCCCCCTTAAAAATTTAATCCACAACAAAAAGGCCACATTGTGGTCTAAAACCACATGACATGTAAAAAAGTAGTTACCTGAGCTGTGGTAAGTGGAACAGCACCTGGATGGTCCAGGAAGAATTGCTTATCCTCTCGGAGATCTAATGGAAACACATCAACAGTATTAGACTAAGGAACATGGAATTAGAAGAGAAAAAGCATGAGGAGGCAATTAGAAAGTAGGAATTGGAGTCATCTAAGCTGAACTTCGCGGAAGGAAAGGTTTAAAATGAGAAGGCCAGAAAACTGAAGGTATTTCTGATATCTAAATAGCAAATGAGAAGGACAGACAGTATATAAAGAAGTTCTCTATGTACTTGAATGTAATGTCCAGAAAATACATACTTACCGATTTAGGCTTAAGAATAGTTTGTGAACTTTTAAATTCAACACTAGTACATTTGAATTTTACCATAGAATACAGTAAACAGCATTGTTTAAGTTCATTCAGGACTCCCATTCCAAAGTCCAAGCAATGTGTTCTCTAGAAGGACTTAGAAAAGTTTCTGGTGCTTATATTTTCATGGTAGATATATTCCAAGTCCAATACAGAGATAAAATAATGAGATTAGCTAGGAGATCTATGACAACCCTTATAATGACTCTATTCAAAATTTAGGATAGTAAGCAATTTAAAACTATAAAACAATTGGGCACCCTGCAATTATTTAAATGAGAAACGGAACTTCGAACCAATACTTCTTTCTCGTCTATTTCAAATCTCAGTATGCAACAGATCACTTATCCTCAGAGACTTCTCCAGCAATTTGACAACATAACAACCTAAGTTATTGAAAAGTGAGTAAATCTGGGATCCAAAAGTTGTAGAAGTTTCTTTGAATCACAATATCCTCTCTGCCTAGCATATATAATTCACATTTTTCATCTGCTGACACCATAAATAGTTCTTCAGGGTTAAATCTAGTTAAAAGGCATCTGAATTTCAACCAACGTATTTGCGTCCTACAAGTTCATGTTCAATCAGCACTCTACTGAATGAACCGATTTAGTTTTATGGTTCAGCCGGTAAACAGCAGCATTTATCACTTTGGCTCTCTGTTTCAGTACATGAATAAACTGCCTATAACACCTGAAATGTTTTCATTCATAAGAACTGGTTGAGCTAAATGGTCAATATAAAATCACATTATCATGCTTTGCAGCTATTGATTTGACCGTTGCGTTACTAAAAGTAGCTGCAGTATCGACGTGTAATAGGCTCAACCTCTCAAGAAGGAGAAAACATGGTGCAGTGAGTGCATGCACATGCTAACTACTCATGCCACAAAGACAAATATATACAACTGAGAATGAAAGTCGTCATTCATTCCATTCTCTATGACCCCAACCACAATTCTAGAGAGTAGCAGCAATATCACAATTGCTTTCAACTTGCCAAAAGAGGAACTTATGTGACCCAGACCTTCCTACAAAGCTCTTTTTTCCCCAATAAACAGCTAAAATTATTGACATAGTGATTCATGAGCCAGCGCAAAAATAAACTCTCTTCAAGGATAGTCTTAAATTTCATGGCTCGTCCAAATATAAAAGGCAAAATTTCCAAAGAGAGGATTAATCGTAGCTCAGGAGATGAAGATCAGTAGACCAAAAGTAATGGAAGGACAGATAAAAAGATACCATTCCGACCAACTAGCGATATTAGATAAGAAGAAATCAATCAGTTGTAGAATTAATAATCAAACATCATTAATTAGGATATACTAACCTAGCTTTGTTCCAACAAGAATAATTGGAACTCCAGGAGCATAATGCCTCAATTCAGGAATCCACTGAAATTCAATAGCAGGAAGATGAAATAATGTATTAGTAATTGTTGAATATCACCAAGCATACATTTTACTCATTTTACTTTTCTGATAGGCAACTATTACTCATTCTTCGCTAAGAAATCCTAAATATTCAACACTGGAAGTACTAGGTTGGTTGGTATTTCACCATCCATTTGCTACGAATAACTAATGTAAAAGTCAAACAAGCCAATGTTATTCATGGGCTTGCTTCAGCTTAATGGGACCGACAGGATTCATTAATGTTCCCACATCATTGTTCATCTCCTGGTCAAGTACAACAAAAAAACTGAAAGTTAGAGACAGGATGCAGGAGAGGAACTCACCTTTTTGGAGACATTTTCATAGCTCGCTTTGCTAATGAGAGAAAATGCCAGTATAAATACATCTGCCCCACGATAGCTCAATGGTCTTAATCTATTGTAATCCTCCTGACCTGTTCAATAAAAAAGTAGAGGCAGTTGGCGTGTGTGCCACGCAGCAAGGGACAAAAGAAAAAGATGAAACTGTCATGTGGGGAAATTTTTTACCTGCAGTATCCCACAGCCCCAGATTGACAGTGCTCCCATCGACAACCACATTTGCACTAAAATTGTCGAATACAGTTGGGACGTAATCCTGTTTGCAGTGCAGCAGACAATTACCAAACATGAGCAATGCAGCAGACAATAACCAAATATGCGCAATGCACACACCACTCTTATAAATATAACTATAACTTATAATCAGCTTTTATTGAAGTTTCTAAAGCATTTTCACTTAGCAAATGACAACTTCAACTAAAAACCCAATATCAAGTTAGAAACTGAGCTATTAAATTCAAACTAGTATCTTAGTTTGGTTTTTGTGATGTTTATTCCATCTTCCATGAGAGTTGTAATACTTTCTTTTTTCGGTCCATACTCCCATCTGATACCTTTAGTTTATATGTATATTTATCCTTTTGCCTTTAAGGGAAAAGGGGATTCTTTTATGCAAGTTATCACTGATGCACAAAAAAAAAAACAGAAGACATCCTTTTATTGGTTTGTCAACCAAGTTGACAAGTAGCCCATTAAGGCTGAGTTCACCAAGACAATATTCAAGAGGTAGTTTCGGCTCCCTTCCCTTAGATACACCTCTCATGGT
>NW_017675720.1:52593-61209 GCF_001879085.1 Nicotiana attenuata
CCCCTCCTCAATAACTCTAGTCTACAATGAACAAAATTAGTTCTTTTTCCCTTAAAATAGCCAAAAGATCCATTTTTTGTGGTAATCTATTAATATATAAAAGGAGAAGTAAATTAATGAAATTATGACAAGTGTCAAAACAAAATATCAACACTTGTCATGTTTTAGGACAAAACTCCCGTACCTTTGGAAATTCAAATTTTTATAAAATTAAAATAAAAAAAAATTACAAAATTTTAATAATTAACAAGTTCAGTTATTCCCATATTTTGGGCGATACTTCTTAAAACTAAAACTACAAAAAAATTACTTTAATTCCAAAAAATGGTTTCCTACGTTTTTCATTAGTTTTTATTTATTTTATTATAAACCTACATAGAAATACTAATAATTAAAGCCAAAAAGAAATACTGCACAATTGATTGTGTTCTCAAACATGAGCAATAATATCCTAAACTAACTCAAACACTCTCTCTCTCGTAAAAACGGAAAAGGTAAAAATGGTAAAAAAAAAAAAACTGAAACAAGACCCACGTTCTGGACTATTCATCCGCACCCTCTCCCTCATAAATGATTCTCCTCCTATTTTTCTTAATCACGAACTTTGTTCAATGTGTGGGCTTGAAATTTCTGCAATTTCACATCTCCCGCTCAAAGTATCCGTAGTGATTCTACATTCATGCACTCCGGAGTTCAATTATGAAGTAACAATTTGAATTGCTAAAAGTTTATCGGCGACAACATTGTTAAACCATGGTTATGGATTCGAAATCATCGGTTCACAATTTCATCCAGAAAAAGGTGCTCTTTTTTTATTTGAAAAAGTGCAGGTTCTGCATTTCAAGTTTAATTAATTTACTTCTTTGCATTTCAAGTAAGTTCTGTTTGTTTTGTATTTTTGCAGTATTTTTTACAAGGAGGATCTATGAGATTCTTCTAATGTGATCGACGAAAGGATTTTATATTCAGTAATAAAGTAAGTTCTATTTTGCTTCTTTTCCCTTTTATTTATTCAATTTGGATATTATTCTTCTCATACTGTTAAATTTTATACTAGCAACTTTTTTGGATCTTCTTCTATTTCTTCCTTTGTGCTAATTCTTTGTCCTTTAAAGACTCTGGGTGAAAACCAGTCGTTTGAGGTTCAATGTGTGCTTTAGATATGTGGCATTGATATCTCTTTGTGAAACGTGTACTTTAAGCACCATAATATGCTGATTGAGAATGCACGTTTGTTTTCGTGCATCTACTTTTCTCTCGCAAGTTTATACAGTCCATTAGAAACACTTGCTTAATAAACCCAAACTGATAAGTTTGTCAAGTCCTTATCTTTAAAGGAAAAATATGACAAACCTTACAGCTTTTGGCATATAGTAATAGCACAAAATATGAGACAACTATATATTTGGAGAAAGTATGCAAAAGCTCTAGGACGAGACGAAAGATAGCTTTAGTACAGTATTCATTCAACAAAGTTGTTATGCATTTTGATTTTCTTTATGTTAAAATAAAGTTGTATTGATTTCAAATTTTTCTGATACCCTTTAGTTGGCATAAATCGAACACACTTCTATTTCATTTCTTGATCTTAGGAAGCATGAGACATCAATTTTGTGATGGTCAAGAGCAAGAACTAGAACTGTCAAAGTAAATTTGGATCACATCAATTCTATAAGTAATTAATTTCACTAACATTTTTGTTTCTTCATGCATATAGGCAAAAGTTTTCTTAAGAATGGTAAAGCCCAAAAATTTGCTTTACAGTATTGGCTAGAAGTATGCATGCTATCTGTCTTGATTTTCTCTTTGTTTGAGACACACGATGTGGTGTCGATTATGTATGTAAATATATGAAGAGCAACAAGACCCAACATATTCAACGAATGGATGAATAACAAAATCAAATTTCTTTCACGCTCCTTTGTGTCCACTGTATTGTTCAAGTAAAATTTTCTTCTTTTTATTTTTATTCTCCGCGCAACGCGCGGGTACAAGCGGGTACAAATACTAGTTGGAAGTAAAAGTAAAACAACCCACTCTTAGACCGGACGCCAAATTGATTAAGCAAGTCATGATTCAAGAAAACATGTCGTTTTACTGAGAATAACTAGCTTAATTTGTTTTTTTGGGCGATAAACAGAAAGAGCCTCATTTGGTCTAATTCCCAAAAGAAAAAAAAATTACCCACAGCTCCGTCGCCAACGGTTAGGCTTATAAGAAAATGCCTGACGACAAAATGCATAAAAGAGAGATAGAAAGGTAAACAAGTACTTACAGTGGGAAAAGTGTTGCTGGTATAGGAAATGAGAAGACAAGTTTTACCCACAGCTCCGTCGCCAACGGTGACACACTTTATGAACCTAGACGCACTCATTCTTCAAAACCCAAATCTCCCTTCTTACAATTTCTTAGTTTCTTCTTTTACTTGCCCAAAATCTCTTCCTTTTTTCTGTGTGTGTATATCCCTCTCCACCTACTCTTCAACCAAGGAGTTGTTTGCTGTTAGTTAAAATACAAGTAAAATCTCAAAATGTTAATATAAACCCTATGAGGATAGAATGGGGAAAATAACACAATACCTAACTCAACAGCCACATTCATTGATGTAGAGCGACACAAATAAAGAAATAAAAATCTCACCTTTATGACACAGAAATGATGATTTTAATGTGAATGAGGAAAAGAAGAATGGATGTGAGCAGAGAGAGTTAAAAGGAAGAAAGTGAGAAGACAGAGAAAGATATAGCAGAAAATGGAAATGAAGAAAAGCTCAAATCAGCTACAGAAAAAGACTTCGGATTTTGATTTTGATTTTTTTTTTTTTTTTGTGTAGTAAATAAAGACAGCTTTCAGACAGCTATTTTTCGCTCTGAGATGCCACTTATATCATCCTATCTTTTATCGCCACATAAACGATCCCTTTCTTTTTCTTTTTTAGGTTTTCTATTTTTGGAATCAATTTTTATTTGAAATAATCCCCACACAAGTATAACAACAACCACCTAGTGAAATCTCACTAGTATGATTTGATGAAACTTATGTGTACGCACACCTTATTCCTATCCCGAAGAATAGAAAGGTTGTTTTCAATAGATCGCTCAAGAAGACAAAAAAGCAACATATCATTACCATCAACAAAAACCATTGAAAAAAATAATAGCATCACAAGAACCAAAAAATAAATGAAAAGCAAAACAATAACCAGTAGATGAGGCCCGTCACTATGAAAACGAAATAGCAATGTGAAGATAATATTAACCACTAGTAGGCTAAGATAAAATTCTATCACACTAACCTCACTCTGGTGCAATCCCAAGAAAAGAGATGATTTTAATTATAATTAGTTATAACCATTAAAGTTTATGGGTTTAAATGTACTATTGAAGATCTTTCACATGATAGGTTATAGGTATGTGCCTAATTTTCAGTCTATATTTTTCTTATCCTTTTCTCATGTGTACGAAAAACTTTATTTTTAAGAAGCATGTGAACGAATTTAGTATTTATTTAAAGAAGCAAGATGTCAAACAAATTTAGTATTTATTTTTCTCCTAATATAACGCTTAAAAGGTTAAAGTGGCCTCTTAATATAAGGTTACAGGTGTAATTTTTCATATTTTTAAAGATTTGTGTGAAGAAATAATATGTTTCATCCTTAAAGTGCAAAATGCAAAATAGAGTAATGAATTTAGCAATAATAAATTAATGATAAATTGATAATTCCCGTTTGCTCTTTTGTAACATGGTGATATTTACGTCGTGGGGATACAAAAACCTCGTAATGATGTTAGTTTTGTGTTATAAGAGAATTTGCATTTTTATGAGACTTAAAGAGCAATTAATCAATATGGAAAAGTATTAATCAACCAATATTCAAACCACCATAAATTTTACGAACAAAAAAGAAGCAGATTTTAAAGGCACATTCCGACACTATCCTACTATTTCTCATTAATAACAATTTCATTAAGACGTATGATTGGGAAGAAGAAAAGTTTGGCTAGCCTGTGTGTTTAACAAGTATCCTATAGGACAATAAGATAGTACTTTTTAATATTTAATTCTTTTAATCATAACTTCATCACATTTAAACCTGTACCTATATTATAAGTTACTAATTTCAGGGTACGCGCTTTGCGCTTGTACCTATATTAATGAATATACAAATTTTAAAAATTACATACATGTTATTAGATAATTTATTTAGTTATGAAATATAATTTAAGATTTTTTAAAAAAAATAATAAATATTATTCCCATTTAATTAGCTTAACAAATGAAGGAATTTTATTTAGATGCCTTATTGCTATTTTGTCCGGACTTATGTCGAAACTTATGAAAATTGTTAATGTTTATAATTCTTTAAAGATTTATCAAATAACACAAATTAAAAATTAAATCTCTTGGTCTCTTAAAACTTTTGCGAATGAAAAAAAGTTAGCATTATACCTTCTAAGAATTTGATAGTGACAATGTAAATATAAAGAATGAGTAATATTGAACTAATATTTTACAAGAAAAACTTATTATAAAACTGTAGCGAGACTGTTTTCCTTAGACTGAATGCAAAAAAGAAACAAATGGCCACTCATTTATGTGGTTGCCTCCTACAATTTTACCTTATCGCTTAAAATTCATTTTTTTCACCGATTTATGTGACGACCCAAAGGGTCATCACCTGTTTCCTCATTTATTCTGCGCTTCCGAGGCCTTGAAAACCTCATTTTTTATTTGCCTCGATTTGCGTGCGCAGTCCGGACGTGTAGCCGGAAAGCTTTTATGTTGAAATATGTGAATCCTGTGAAAATTTGGAAGAATTTTGATATTAATATGTTTAAGGTTGACTTCGGTCAACATTTTGGTAAATGGACCCGGACCCGAGATTGGACGGTCCCGGAAGGTCCGTAGAAAAATATGGGACTCGGGCATGTGCCCGGAGTCGAATTCCGAGGTCTAGAGCCCGAGAAATGAATTTTTCTGTGAAATTATTTTTCTGAAATCATTAAGGAAAATGGAAATGAAAATTGATTAAAAGACTGTGGTATCGGGCTCGTATTTTGGTTCCGACGCCCGGTACAAGTCTTATATATTGTTTAAGCGCTTTCTGTAAAGTTTGGTCGAAATCGGACGTCGTTTGACGTGTTTTGGACCTAAATGTCTAAAGTTGGAAGTTCATGAATTTTGAAATGAAAATGATGAGTTTGAGGCTTGATTCAATGATTTTGATGTTATTTTGGCAATTTGATCGCTCGAGTAAGTTCGTAGGATGTTATTGAGTTAGTGTGTGTGTTTGGTTAGGAGCCCCGAGGGCTCGGGAGTGAATTGGAGGTGGTTCGGGGTGTTTTTACACTTGGAAATCGGATCAGATTTTCTGTTGCAGACCTTTGTTCTTCGCGAACGCGGCCCTAGGCACGCGTTCGCAGTGCCTTGTTATCTCCTCCATCGCGTTCGCGTGTTCCCTACCGCGATCGCGTAAGCTAAATTCAAACCCCAGTATTTCCCTTCATCGCGTTCGCGTTCTGGCCGTCGCGATCGCGATGGTCTATTCTGTTCTCTATCGCATTCGCGTCCCTATGCACGCGTTCGCGTAGGCCAATCTTGGACCCCCCCAGTAGTTCTTCTACGCGATCGCGTATTCCTCCACGCGATCGCGATGATCAGTCAATCCCTCCACCAAGTTCTTGGCGGATCCAGATAGACGAAAAAGCCGCAAAATCAACTCATTGGACTCCCACAATGCCCATGTTTCGAAGAAACCTCGGTGGCAAGCGTATATAAGATAATTCCTGGGGGTCCTCAGAGAAGAAGCTTTCGCTGAATGTAGCAGTGAAAAACTTGGTGAATCTGTCCAGCCCCCAAAAGCATTAGCGGACCATAGCCGCTCCATCACACGGCCTGTGCAAACTACTCCCCGGCTGAACTGCCACAGCTGTCTGAGCCGGTGGAATCTGAGTCCTGGGGACTACCCTGCTCCGGGAGTTACGTGCAGGCAGGAGTTTTTGGCTCCTCCTCCAGCCTGGAAGTGGCTGGTGCTGCAGGAAACAATCCTGCTCCGGGTGACATTCTCCATGAGGCAAACCAACCGGACCAAGGCGTCCTAAAAGAACTGGGCGTAGCAGTAAAACCCCTTCTGGGACCTGAGCTGGGCCCACGAAAAACCTGTCTGAGCTGGGGCCGGGAAAACCTCCTCGTCAAGGCCAACCTGGGGGTCCGCCACTGGTGTGGCTGCTGGTGGTTGGCTGCCCCTACCTCGGACCCTAGGCTGGCCACGTCCTCTTGCCCCCTAGCGGAGCTGCCTGGGCTCGGACTTGCTGATCGGAGGGATGAGGAAGCGCGTGTTTCTCAACCATCTGCGAAAGAACAGAGTGGAAAAATTTCAAATCAGCATTTAAGAAAACCAAATCGGGCACGACAAGAAAGAACAGATGAGAGTATTTTCCTAACTCAATGGACTCTGGGGAACAAGTACAGACGTCTCCCGTACCTCCCCTCAGACGTCTACTAAGTTTGTCCGTGAATGTGAGACTATGTAACCTAGTGCTCTGATACCAAACTTGTCACACCCGGATTTCCCACCATCAATGAGTCGTGATGGCGCCTACTCGTGGTAGCTTAGGCAAGCCAACTTAATTACCTTTCCATCCACTAAGCAATTATCTTTAACAGTTTATAACACAATATAGAACATTAATTCTAATAAGAACAATAGCGGAAAGTCTGTCTAAAAATGATAAATTTAAAACGCGGAATTAGTCAAAACAACCTCTACCCAAGATTTGGTGTCCACTTTACTCACGAACCACTAAGAATAAAACTAAATACAAAGGTCTGAAAAGGAAATATAAACAGCTGTCTGTCTCCGAAACGATGAGGCAACAGTCAAAAGGAAAAACATAAAGAAGAACGCCGGGCCTGCGGACGCCTTGCAAGGCTACCTCAGTCTCTGAATATGAATCGCCTGCTTCAGACACTACTGCTGTGCTGTTCCTCAAAACCTGGACCTTGCAAAATAACACAGAAGTGTAGCATCAGCACAACCGACCCATGTGCTGGTTAAGGGTCTAGCCTAACCGGCGAAGTAGTGACGAGGCTAGACTGAGACACCACATAAACCTGTGCAGTCATAAATAAACAACGGAAATCGAATACACAAGCAATTTACCATCATGGGAGGGGAAACATGCTATGGGGAGTTACAATAACAACAATTAATCAGAGTAACAACCTAAAACACTTGGGTTCACAGTGAACAAGGAATCATACTCAAATGTAAAACACATAGCCCTCAATAATTGTTGCGGCGTGCAACCCGCTCCATATTACTATTGTTTGCGGCGTGCAACCCGCTCCACAATATATTGTTGCGGTTCCGTGCAACCCGACCCATATCACCTATCATATATCATTGTTGTGGCGCGCAACCCGATCCTCATAATATTATTTGTTGCGGCGTGCAACCCGTCCTCAATATCACTATTGCGGCGCGCAAACCCGATCTCACATATTATATTGTCAGCCGACTCCCCAAACAATAGTCACAATCAAGGGCATAAAAATAAGCAAATATTGACAAAACATCCGGCAAGGGAAAGAAATTCAACAAATGCCAAACAAACGTCCCGGCAAGGGATAATCAACAACGCTTTTCCTCTTTCTTACTTTCCTTATCTTTAATTCACTTTACTATTTTGACGCCAGCGCTCCAGGAATCAAAGTCATATTCGATTACTTTCAATATTCCGTATCACCATTTCGAGACCAATATCCAGAATCAAATGATCCTATACCGTTCACATGTTATTCACAACCATATTAGAAATCCTCCAATAAACAACGGAGTTTCACACACAAGTCACGGATAATCCACATTATAAAGACCCCACGTCATGCTAGACACCAATGTCATAGATACTCGTCACCAAGCCTATACATCGTACTCGAATCACAAACAGCAATTAAGCAACAAGACTCAACTTCCTATTCCCTCAAGCTAGGGTAAACAACACCTTACCTCCAAAGCCTTGAAAATCCGCTTAATCCTCAAACTTTGTTTTTACCCTTGATTCAACTCCAATTCAGTGGATATCCTAGGCATAATTCAATTATTAATAATACTAATAAAGACTAATGTAAATCCATTAGCCCTAGATATGAATTTCCTAGCATTATTTCCAAAAATCCCGAAATTAGACACCGGGCCCCCATGTCAAACTCTAGGGCTCGGACCAAAAACCCGATCACCCCAATAACCCCACGGTGGCAAATATATAAACTTGTTTTAAGATTCCCCCAAATTAAGGTTGAATCACCCAAAATCTCAAAACCCTAACTCTACCCAAAACCCATAATTTCTACCTTGATTTTCATGTTTTTTAGGCTAGGAATTCACCTAATTAATGAAGAAAATCGAAGGAAAACAAGTTAGATTTAACACTTACCCCAGAATGTGTTTGGTGAAGAATCGCTCTACAATCGGCCTAGGGGTTGATGGAGAAAAGAGCTCGTTATTTTTGTATAACCCGTAGCTACTGTTTCTTGTTTTTTTAAAAAAAATCGCTGGGCAAAATTGCCGTACGCGATCGCGGAAACAGGGATGCGATCGCGAAGGGTTCCACT